>NC_132902.1:15848075-16148075 GCF_030463535.1 Salminus brasiliensis | reverse complement strand
GGTCCTTCTAGTTTTCTTTTGCTCAGGGCATTTACATTACATATAACTGTGTTATATGATTACAAACAATGATAAAATACAATATACAATAGTTCAGTAAAGAAAATTAGTCTGTGAGCAACAGTTTTGTAGATGGAGACACCTTGTTGATGAGATAGGTCAACAGAGAATAGTCAGTCTGGTTCAAGCTGACAGAAAAGCTACAGTAGCTAGGATAACCACACGTTAAACCCTGAGGAGGATGGACTACTGTATAACCACAGAAGACCAAAGCAGGTTCCACTTTTATCAGCCAAGAACAGAAAGCTGAGGTTGGCTCAGACTTGGCTACACTGTACTGTTAAAGGCTGGAAAACATACCATGGTCTGATGAGTGTTGATTTCTGCTTAGGCACACAGACAGTCCAGTGTTTTTGACACATTCCCCACACCATTACACCACCTCAACCAGTCTTTGTGTTTTTGGCACTCTCTGAGGACTGTAAATACCAGTCTGTTGTGTTGTTCTTGAACACAACAGCATATTTGAGTATTTCAGAGATTTGCTGCATGAAAGTGCTTCTGTAAAATAAACAAGAATTGAATAATGCAATCATGTAAACATGGACTGGAATCTCAAACGGACATGGCATACTCATGAGCTACTAGTAAGCTACCACATGAACAAAGAATCATTTAGATAGAGAGATATATCACTTACTAAATAATGATGGGGTTTTAGCTCCAGCCTCAGCTCCAGCTCCAGTGTTAAGAGCATGGCCTTGGTAAATCAAATACATGTGTATGTGTGTGTAAGAGTGAGGGGTGGTGATGAAGATGTTTAATGGATATCTGCCTCAAGTACCACAAGGAGGCAGTATCAGCTTATGTTTCTGCATTACACACAGCATTACTGGATAGCAAGTACTTATATCAAAGGGCCTCAAGATGCTGGCTTATCACATGACAAAAAATGATATGGCCAAGGAAATATACACACAAACACACACACACACACACACACACACACACACACACACACATTAATAATGTAAAAGTTTAACAGTGACAATGCCAGTGATACACCAGACTGGAAATTATTATTATTATTATTATTATTATTATTATTAAAAATATAAAATCCAGCAAGTCCTAGAAGGCCTCAAAGCTCAAATCAGTCCCATTATTGCAGATCTTTCCCTCCACAAGGCACACAGACCTCAGCTCTCTTCCCATTGTTTCAAGCTTTTGAGAGAGTCTAGCAGGAACAATGGCAGCCCTGCAGTGAGGCAGAGCCATGATAAAGAGGCAGAGGGTTTCACCATAGACTGATTAGACTCTAAAGTTTTAAATGGTAGTCTTAAGGAAGACACCCTAATCAAGACACCCCATAACCAGATTGGGTGTAATATGTTAGCTTTTAGATGTTGTATGTAAGTAAGCAAAGATCAGGAAGTCATTTAAGCAAATTCATTTTTAGTCCTACTAAATGAAGTACCCCACCACATGGAGACAGAAAGAATGACCCATGTACTTTTCAGAATTATTGAACTCTAATTAATACTAATTAATAATTATTGAATAATTAACCAGCATCTCCTATTATACTCACCATCATGATCACCTTAGGGGTTCTGGATCTATGCTGGATTGCTCTATCAGAGAAGTTGATTGCTCTATTAGAAATCACAGACAATTTCAACATTTTCCTCCTGAAAGTCTCAAGATATTCTGAATTATAAGGTCGCTAACCTTGATAAAATATCAATTTAAGTTAATTTTGCTATATGAAGATAAGGATATTTCAATGAAATACCATAACGAATGAGAAGTTATGGCTTTCTTAACCCCTTAAAAACCCTATGGATGGCCATATTTGAGTAGTTGGTGTTAAAGTTTAGTAATTGCCTTATTTTATCCAACACCTTTTCAATGCTCTGGGTTTAACCTAAGTTCAACCTCTGGCAGGAAAAAAAATCCAATGCCAACTGTACATTGAGCTGTTCACTCCTTTTTTTATTCAAAGCTGACTGTTTAATGATGTTGAAATCATTTATGTTTAGAATCACTGAGATACTTCAAATATTTGCAGTGAGGTTGACGACCCTGTAAAGTTAAAATTGAGGTTGTTTTCATAGATTCTTTGCTAAATTAAGTATCATTTTGTTAATTTGTAACAATAAACATTGTTTTTTATACAGAAGTTCTACTATGATGATTTGAAGCATCAATGGATGAATGCAGTGGATGGATGCAGATTCGGATACCCAATATAATAAAGAAGCCTGTTGAAAGTTATCCAAGTTAAACAAAAGACACTTTTATGAATAATTAGATCTTGCTCATTAGTCTGTTCTGGTGCATGCGATCTGAATAATAATATGATTAGGGAATCACTTCACAATACGTCAAAGTTTCAGTAGCATTTCGATCCAGCTATTGTGAAGCGCATGGAAGGTGTTGGAGTTGGTGGTGATTATACTCTTAAATTTGTTACCAGTTCATGTACCATAGTCTTGTTAAGAGTCAGAATTTAGTGCTTCATCTAGTAATTTATTCATAATTATTTACTGAATAAAACTTCCTATTGGGAGCTATGCTACAAACACATTAATATTGTATACTTAAGTGTTGGAGTATGATTATTGGTCTTTAAGCACCCATGTCCCAATGTTTGTGGACACCCCTTGCATTTAGTTACTTAAGGTTGCACCCATTGCAGACACAGATGTGCAAATGCACACACACACACATAGCCTGTCTAGTCCCTGTAGAGAAGTATTGCCAATAGAATAGGACTCATTGGAGCAGATAAATGTGAACCTATTGGCACCATGTCTAATGCAAGGCATGGGCTAGAAGAGTATAAAGCCCCTCAGCATTGAACTGTGGAGCAGTGGAACTGTGTTTTCTTTGGAATGATGGCTCCATCCAATACCTTTGGGATGAGTTGGAAAGTTGGTAATGAGGTGGGGTGGTGATCATCCAACATCTTGACCTCACTAAACATTCTTGTCACTGAATGCAATCAAATCCTGACAGCAATATCCCAAAATCTAATAGAAAACCTTCTTCCCTGGACAGCAGAGACAGTTACTTCAACAAAAGCAGAATAAACTCATTAACTCGGATAGTTACTTGGTTACTTAAGTAACAATTTGTGGTATAAAGTATACAAATTGATTCCCATGGAAATTCCTCATATGCTTGCTTCTGCTATTTTGTGTGGTCTCCTGTGTGTTCTTGTAGATGCAGGTCCATGATTAGCCACTGAGAGCAATTACTTTATAAAAGATGATGGCAACACATGACAAGACAAGCATATTCACCATTAATGTTGGACACAGATGGAATGTGTGCCTTTAACCCATTCATACAGTGAACACACACACATACACACTAGCGATCAAACACACACAATGACAGTGAGCGCACATGCCTGGAGCAGTTGGGTCTTGCTCAAGGGCCCAACAGTTGAACCCAAAACCCTGTTATCAATAGCCGCTGAGACACCACTGCCCCAGGACACCATCATGACACCACCAGGTGAGAGATGTTCAGGGCTCCCCTCCACTTTACGCAACCAGTCCAGGCCAACCTGGCACTCTACACCTTCGCTGTTAGCTTGTTAGCTTTGTTGCACTTATGTTAAATTCATGACTCATTGGAGAAAAGTAGGGGGGGAAGACCTTTTTGTTTTATCTACCCTTTCCTCCTGTTGTCTTTGCAGGGAGTTAAGGTAGTCGACTTCTCTGTTTCATGTTCAGTTAGCTGTGTTTCGCGTGGGTGTTTTTGTTTGTTATTTTGGCGTATGCTCACCCCTGAAGCTATATTTCCTCCACAGTAAATCCATACTGGTTCATGCAGGCCGGTGTTTTGTCTGGCAGAGGGTCTGGGGAGAGAGCCCATACTCATATTCTGTTGCAGCCTGACCCTAACTGACCGTAGCAGAAAATGAGTATGGATCTTAACAATAAATCCATACTGGTTCATGGAGTCTGATGTTGGATCTAGCCGAGGGTCTATGGAGAGAGCCCACTCTCATTTTCTATTACACCCTGACACTAGTCCGGGTCATGACAGACTGCAAACTGTTTAAATATGGTGTTCAGTGTTCTATATTGTGTCACATGCCCATGCAGGGCAAGTTATTATTAACCATTTAATGATTTAATGGATGCCCATAATAATTTTTGTATTATTTCATTTTATCTTCCAAAAAATGGTGCATATGCTGCTTATACACACACGGTAACTATACAAAATATCTAAAATGTGTAAAGTAAAATGTCTGTCTTAGTGGCCCACGAGCCACTAAGAGTCCCTGGTGGGCAATATTTTGTTCTGTTAATGTAATTCCTAACATACATAACAGTCATTAGTACATTCTTATAATACATCAACTGATTAATAATATTTTACCATTTTAGTTAGACACCTGATATCTGCTTCACTCTTCACAATAAAAGTTCCTCAGTAGTTCTGGTTTGAGATTATGGGTTTAGAAAACTTATATAGCCTTTAGTTTAAAGGTTTATTGTTAAATATAACTTTCACAAGATTGTTCACAGTCACACCTCTCATTAACAAAAAAAGAACTCTGCCCTTGCTGTGGCAGAAAAGGGTTTAATTCCCTGGCTGGACAAGCATACTGTGCTACAAGAAGACCCTTTAACACTGCATTGGCCTACCTGTGATGCTGTAAGTGTAAATTAATCATCCATTGAGAGGTTCTTTAGGAATCAATTTGCAAAATGCTGACCAAAATGCTCACTGTTAACTGAGGCAAGGTAGGAGAACTAGAGAAGCTGGGGCTGGGGTTTTGGGCAGCTTCAGCTAATGGAACTTGAAGCCAGACAGCCCAAGCCTATGGCTGAGCAAAGACCTAGCATGATGCGAAGAGGAGCATTTTATTTTTGGACATGGTCCTTCTCTCAAACTTTAGTTACATCATAATAAAGTGGTTCTTCAATGGTATCACTTCAAATAAACATTTTAAAATCATTTTCTTAACAAAATTATATATAATACAGCAGGCATGCAATATTGATTTTATTTTTAAGGCATTCAGGAGATGCTCTTACCCAGAGTGACTTAGAAAAGTGCTTCATCGTTTACTCTAGAAAGAAGCTAGAACCCAAAAGATGCCTCAAGCTAGATGCTCCCAAATTCAAAGGTCAGTGTGAACATACAACATTTTGCCTGAATGTTGAACAAATCAGATATGACATGAGACATGTTACA
The DNA here is from genome assembly GCF_030463535.1 of Salminus brasiliensis. Classification (NCBI taxonomy): domain Eukaryota; kingdom Metazoa; phylum Chordata; class Actinopteri; order Characiformes; family Bryconidae; genus Salminus; species Salminus brasiliensis. The sequence goes on along the minus strand of NC_132902.1, from coordinate 16,142,852 downwards.
ACCATGACCTTAATAAGTGCAAGATAAGTGCTGATTTAACTACTGAAGATGGGTCTTCAGTCGGCGTGATGCTTGTCTTTTGTGTGTCTAAAAGGATGGTGGGTCAAGCAGAGCTGTACTTGAAGCTGGAAGGGCTCTTAGTACAGAGGTGGATGGTCAATTTACGGCTTCATAGGCCAGTATCAGGGTTTTGAATCTGATGCGGGAAGCCACAGAGTTATATGTCTGAACATTGAAGACTGGATGAAGTTCAGGATGAGTTGCCAAGGGCCTGATGGTAAGCATAGGAAGACCAGCCAGAAGGGAGTAGCAGTAGTAAAGTCTTGTAATGACGAGAGCAAGAACGAGCACCCGGGTGGCCTCTCTAGTGAGGAAAGGCCGAATTCTCTGGATGTTGTAAAGGAGAAATCTGCATGACTGAGTCAGGTTTGTAACATGACTTAAGAACGATAACTGTTCATCCATGACTACACCAAGACTTTGTGCTTTTGCAGATGGAGTGACCAGCAATTTCTCAAAGGAGATGGCAAGATCATGGTGAAGTCCAGTAGTCCCAGGTATGTACAGCAGCTCGGTCTTGTTGGGGTTGAGCTTTAGGTGATGGGCTGCCTGCAAGACAAGATGTCAGCCAGACATGTTGAGATGCAGGGTAAAAAATCATGTCCAGCAGAAAGCAACATATACAAGCCAAATAAAGTGATAGTTGTAACAGAAGTTTTGTAATGAGTAATAGTAGCTCAAAACCAATATGTCTGCTTAGCACAACATAGACTGTTGTTCTTAAACACAGTGACCTTGAAACTGTTGGCCCCTGACCCAGTGTTCTTTTAGTTGGGTTGGCCTTCTCCATTTTTGGGAAAATGTTCAGATTTAAACTCAGATCAAAGAGGCACATACATTATATAACAAGATACAAGTTCAAGGAAACCATCACTCAAGCGCTTAGCAACTGAGTAAAATAATCAGAATGACTTTTCTCTTACTATAAGTGAGATTGTGCCAGTTGACTACTTTGAGAGAACCCCTGTCCCATGAGAATATTGGCATAGATTTTATAGTTATTGATTAGAATGGTGCAGGGTACCTTCATGGGCCTCAACATTTTGTGAGGTTCATGTCAAACATGGTTTGGCACACAACAGTAGACTATATTATTTGTATGTTGGTTTGTACCACATGGATGTGGTAGTGGCAGACACGACAGGATGGCTATAAAGAGATGATACTCATTGCTCACATAAATAATTCACTCAGGCACTACAAATTCAAGTCCTCCTGTGAACTCGGTAGCTAATTCTCTAGCTAACTTTGAAACAGCAGAAAAATATGTAGATTTCCTATGTGGTTACACTACATGTAGAAAAGTATTTGGACACCTGCTTGTCTATTGTATCTTCTGAAAATAAAGGTATTAATACGAATTTATCCTGTTTTTGTTGAAATAACTGCCCAATGAAGGCTTTCTACTACATTTTTGAGCATTGCCGTGAGGATTTGATTGTATTCAGCAACAAGAGAATGGTCAGCAGGTCAGGAGGTTAAATGATCACCTACCCACCTCATGCAACAAGTATTGGATGGAGCAGAGAACACAGTTTCGCTGCTCTACAGCTTAGTGCTGGGGGGCTTTATACCCCTCTAGCCCAAATCTGGAATTATGTGCGGTGCCAATAGGTTAATGTTTGTCTTCTCTAGAGAGTCCTATTCTATTGGTAAGCTCGGTGTGTGCATTTGCACATCTGTGTCAGCTATGGGTGCAACTTAAAGTAGCATGTAAATTAATGCATTTGTTAGAATTGTATGGACATATAGTGAACATAGGTCTACATTGGCCATGAAATTTTGACACCCTAATAAATGCACTAGAAGGCATATTTTGACTGAAGTAGTTCCTCATATATAGGGGTTATGAGGGATATTTAAACAGAGCGTATCATCAGTTTGCTACCTTTGTTAATTTAACAGCTAAGATACTTCTGTTTTATGGTTGACAAAGTTAGAAATCGAGAGGTTACAAGCTAAACTTCATAATGTTGAGCTGGCAGTCATTATAATACGTTTTCAGTAAAGTTAGCTAATGCATCCAGCCTTATAAAGACCTTTTACCCAGGAGTGTTTAAGTGGAGACCATTAATCATGGGGTTAGCCGTGAAATTGAATGACTTTGCCTCAAGAAAAGCTAAAAAAAATAAAGAAAAAGAGAATTTTCTTATTTAACTTATTAAAGTAAGTAAATATAACAGGAGAGTCACTGGGTTAACATGATGACAAGAAGCAGATGGTCATAATTCAATCAATTGCAATAGTGGAGGATGTACAGTGTGTGGTTTCAATGAAAGGAGGCCTTAAGTTAAATTTCTTTTAGGGGTTGCCACTGCCCATAGCTTAATGCTGTTATTTACCAATTTTGTAAATATTAGCCTTTCTGCTTGATAAGTACATTGGAATATACAGTGCTAAAAACATATTTGCCATTTTGTCAGCCAAGCAGTACCCACACAAATCCCTGTTGGACAGACAGCACTTTAAAATAACATAGTTTCTCAGACCCTGTCAGCAGGTATGGCTCAATATTTCAAACCTTTGGTGCCAGGCAGTTCTTAGGCCACTGTTTTGCTGTTGTGCTCCCAGACTCCTCAGGCTGTTGTGGGCTATCATGGACACCAAAGAGGACCCGGAGCATCTAGAGATTGGAATGTTGTGATTTAGTGAGTGATTTTCAAGCCCTACAGTTTCATCCTTCTTGTCCACCTCTTCTGAGTCCAGATGTTCCACTGCATGACATGAATCTGCAAAGATAAGAGATGACTGATATGACTCCCTTTAATGTTACTGCTTATACAGTCCTTGGCGTATGATGGTGCTGGGTTTTATTGGGTAGCTTTATTGGGTAGCACTGGGTTTACTTTCTTGGACTATGCAAGTGGTGCCATAGCACACACATCTCAATAGATAAGAGTTAAAATCAAACTAAAGTATGGGTAAATAAGCGTAGGTTCCTTTGTATTATCCTTTATAACACTGTACTGTTTAGCGGTAAAAAAGTAATTTGACTTATAAAAACAGTAGAACCCTTTCTGTTGCTATATACTATACTATTAAAAGGTTTATTAGAGAACCTCTTACAACAGCTGTTTCTAATTTGAGCAAACAAATAACCATTTAAGCATTTCAGTGGTTGTTTGAGTCATCATGGTTCTACAAAAAACACAAAAGTTTGTGGAGACCTACTCTAATAAATGCATTCATTTATCGTGTAAGTGCCAGGTACTTTAAATTATGATGAGCCTCTGCTCACCCCAGCCACCACCCTCTCTTTTTCTTTCTCTCTCGCATAATTGCTTGCTGTCCCACACCACACACACTTTCGTAATGCAGTTCATTCTTATTTGCTGCTGTCTGTAGCTGCTAGTCTAACAATCAATTTTCCAAAATAGCCTGACTTGACAATTTTGACTTATAGTTATTTGAAACACTTCAAAAAAGTAGCAGGGGGAACTACTCAGATGGGGGCCGGTATAATGTTAAAGAGACCTTTTGTGACATGGGAAGGTATGTCTAATTTCACACTCTGTGGGTTGGTAGCCACTCCAGATACCTAAAAGTATTGGGACACCTGCAATTTATTGTTATAAGTTATTAAAAAGAGCGTATTTTGCTTTTCTTGGAGCAACTATCTCTACTGTTTAGGAAAGGCTTTCTACTGGATTCTGATTGCATTCAGAGACTCAAGCATTAGTGAGGTCAGGATGTTGGATGATCACCATTCCTCCTTATTACCAACTCCTCAACTTACCCCAAAATCATTGGATGGAGCACCACCATCACACAGAACACAGTTCCACTGCTCCACAGCTCAGTGCTAAAGGACTTTATACCCCTCTACCCCAAATACCCCAAATACCCCCTTCTACACCCAATGCCTGACATTAGGCATGGTACCAATAGGTTCATGTTTTCTGCTTCAGAGAGTCCTGTTCTGTTGGCAGTACTTCTTTTCAGGGACTAGACAAGCTGTCTAAAAAAAGTGTGTGCATTTGCACATCTATGTCAGTAACTTAAAATATGCATGATGTATACATTCAATAGAAGGGGTGCCCACAAACTTTTGGACATTTAGTGCATGTTCCCTTAAATAAAGGATGTTTTTTCTACTGAGGTGCTCCTCAACTTCTTAAAATGGTGTCAATCAGTCCTTATTGGGTATTTATTAATTTATTAAGTAATTAATATATTTATTTATTCATTTATTTCAGTGTAACTTAGCTGTGTAACTTTAATTAGAACAGTACACGTATTTGAGTTACATTTCAGACTGCATTTACAGTCAAACGTAGAAGAGCCTGTGTTCACTTGTCCAGCCGTGGGCTCAGTGGTGTTCCTGAACAAGTTCGTACCTGGGTAAGCATCTTTTTTTGGATTTATCAGCACAGCTAAGGTGAAACTTCAGAGCGGGTGTGCCTGAGTAGGCAGTGCAGCTGGGCACTGATGTTCTGTGCTGTAGGCGACCGCTTGCCTCTTTTTTAAAAAAGCATTGGTAGTTTGGTTTAAAACACTGCACTGTGTAGGCTAGGAAGTGTATCTTTAAGCTCCGTTTGTGTGTTTCGTTGTCATGCTGAATATATATTACTGTTACTCCCAACATCACTGAACATCCTGATGGGTGATGTGGTATTGATCGTTGTTCCCTGATAATGTTGTGCCTGGAAAGAGTTGGAGACTCATAGAGATTAAAGAGTGACTGTCATTTAAATTGAATCTAGGAGTATGTCTGGGGGCTGTGGCACTGGGGTTTACACTTTGTAGTTTAGTTATGGCAGATATTTATTTTAATAAAATTACACTCACCCACTTTAAATATACTAGATGAACAATTAGATGGAGTAACTGTCTCTACTGTCCACAGCAGGTTTTCTGCTAGATTATGGAGCATTGCTGTGATGATTTCATTGCATCAAAAGTATTGGATGGAGCACCAAGCATCATTCCAGAGAACACAATTTCACTGCTCCTAGAGTGTGGAACTTAGTGTGGAAGAGTTTATCTGCTTTAGAGAGTCCTATTGTATTGGCAGTACTTCTCTACATGGACTAGACAAGCTGTATGTGTGCATTTGCTTATCTGTATCAGCAATGTGTTCAACTGAAAAAATCATGAAAATGTGTTAATTTAAAAAAGAAAAAAAAAGGTGTCCACAAACATTTGGACATGTAGTGTACTTTAATACATTTGACTGTGCTGCTACTTAGCATTATCTTTTTGAGTATATTCTTCACTAAGTGGATCACATGAGAGGCAACAAGGACTTGTTTGAGAACCACTGCCAAAAAATGATATCAAAATGAAGTCAACCACTGTAAAGTATGCCTGGATAATTTACAGCAGTGCTTTCAGTCCTCCAGTTGAGGGCTAGCTGGAGATGGGCTGTGATAAAGGGTTGAGGAGAGTGAAAGGAGAGAACAGGAGACAGAAAGAAACAGTTAAGGTGATGAGAAGAGATCAGCTCAGGCCTGGAGGTGATCGGATACAGATGGACAGAGTAAAATCATCTGCGTTTCCTTATGTTTTGCAACAGCTATGGCACAGAGACGAGGGAGGAACAAGCCGGACGTGATTAAACGGAGATGGACTTCTAGGCCCGAGGAAAGAACACACACATGCAAGCACACACGCACACACTCTCTGGAAAATAAATGTGAGTAAATAAGTAAACACACAAGCAGACAGCTCAATAGATTAATAAATAAATATGATCCTCTCTCTCTCTCTCTCTCTCTCTCTCTCAACAATCTCCTTTTCTGTGTTAGTATTTATTTACAATATTCTTGATTGTGTGTGTGTGTGTTATTGTGTTTTCTCTGTAGCCCTCTAGCAGCTGAGATTTTATCTGGGTGTCCTTCAGCACCAGGCTGGATGTCCAGCTCCCAGCCTGCCTCTGTTTGTTTCCCTTTTATGTTGACCGTGTTTTTACGGATGTGGATGGACTTTTACACGTGGGAAATATCCCTACTGCTGCCACTGCCTCATCGGCCTTATCCGGATTATGTAATGAAATGCAGTCTAATCAGCACATCTGATAACATACCGGTCTGTCCTGGTATTTTTATCTAACTCTACGCAAAAATTGTATTCTTCCTTTCACACAAACATCTTAGTTTGCTTGCATTTCTCGAATGATAATACTGTTTGTCAAGTGAGCAGCTCTTCTACGTTTTCAGCCTCCTATAATCAAACTTCCCTTAAAATGTGGAGATGCCAAAGTGCCAATGTGGATTTATTATACAAAGGTCCACTGGATGTATGAACTCCACAGGAGGCGTCCTGTGGTATCTGGCACCAAGATGTTGGTAGCAGCAGATTCTGTGAGTGTAAGTCCTGTAAGCCATGAGGTGGGGCCGCCATGGATCGCAATGAGTCTTATCTTAAACCACATTTGGCAGATTTTATCCACTGCATACCAGAAACACCCTACAAGACCTGCCTGATGTTTTTTAAGGGGCTCTGACCCAGTTGTCTTGTTCATCACTGTATGGCCCTTATCAAAGTCACTCTCATTCTTATGCTTGCTTGACTGTTCACTTATGTATCCCAACTCTTGATAGATGCCATCAATGGTTTTCACTTCACTTGTCAGAGGTTTTAATTTTCTAGCTGATTGGTATCGCTGCTGCGGTCCAATGAAAAACATCTCCATCTTTCTCTGTTTTTATTTACATTTTTTTTTAACCCTGAATAAATCCTTATTTTACATTAACTTCCATTCAAAGTTAAAAACATATTGGGATATATATATAAATAATATTAGAAATCATTCGACTCTGAAGGGACAGAAGGTGCTGAAGATCCTGGCTAAATCAAGCCTTAAATCTTCTTAACCTTAACTTCAACCTAAAAACCTAAACCTGACACAAAAACTTTTAACATTTTTAAAGTTTTAACAAATAAATGGTGAACGTTTTTGAACATCTGTAGACAAGCTGTAGAGGAACATTAAAATAAAGTGTGACCAGAAAAAAAAGTAATTCTGAATTATCCCTTTGGTCCATTTTTGATAAAAGAATCAAATGGCTTGAATAATACAGTGACTGAAACAATGAGTTTTGAAGTTTTGATATACCAGCAATGGTAAATAAAACTTTGAATACAAAAATATTTATTAGAAAGTTTGGACTGTAGATTGATGACTTCCGAGGTCATTATTGTTGTACAGTTTCTTTGAAGTAGATGTGGCAGTACTTAACAACTTCAATAAATGTGGGACACACTTACTTTAAACATAGGCCCTTTCTTTCCTTTAGCCTTTTGAAGGTCTTCGAGTGAAATTATAACATTTCCTATAGAAATGACAAAATCAGAGAAAGTGTGGACTCCAAGGCCAGGACTGTCTTTGTCTAAAGCATGGTAAGATAAACATAATTAAGATGGTGAGTGCCCTTTGTTCATCATTTATTCAGATAAAGGAAATCCAGAGGGTTTGGTCTGTGTCACTGTGTACTTTCTACATCTTGTGACCCCAGATTAACACAGAGACAAACACACAGGAGACTTGGTGTCATGCTGTGACTTCATCAGTGATGTGATAGGCTTTGTTGATGTTGGAGAGCGTTTAGTGAAACACATAAGTGGATATTTCGTAAACACTCGTGACCTGACGAACTTTTGCCCATCTCTGCTCTTCAAATCCTTCACAAGACGTCACACATTAGGCCTGGAAGCCAACATTCGTGATTGTCAAGGAAGAAATTGTTTATTGGCCATTTCCTTTTCATGACTAAATGGATGCTATAAGATGAAGAAAGATGTCACACAACTGTGCCTTAGCACACTTGGAACCTCAATGCAAAACTGCAACCTAAGCGGCCACCTGCGTGCACCTGTAGTAGCACCTTAGAAAATTCATTGAAAGCCACTTTGAAACTTTTATTCTGACAGGGTCACCATAGCAGTGGTGGCATCTCTTTGAACCCAAAGCCACATCAACACACCCACAGAGAAGACAAAACAAGGCACACAAGTGCAAACAAAACAGCTGCACAGGAAACATGCGTGCCGGGCACAATTAAACAAACCGCCGCGTTTCTGCGCTGGACTGGAATAACCATGTTCCAGCAAAAATCAGTGTGATGTGTTTTCCATGACCTTGACTTGAGTGGGTGAGTACACTAAACTCTTATGCTAAGCTCTCCATCATTTCCAGGTTACCTACTTCCATGTTCACTTAGTACCTTTAAAGATCAGAGGTCTTTTGAAGGTCAGAATTGCTCATTTTAGAATCTAGTCTGCAGGAAAGTTCATTAGCACTAAATACATGAAGGTGTTTAAAGATTTGCTTTGTTGTTGATCACAAAACGTTCAGTAATGTAATGGTAGAATCTGATAAATTGAACCTATTGACCCTAGGACTAATGACCTTAAATATGGCAGGCATTATACATATGCAGCATTATATATTAAGAGTGTATAACAATTCGTAAAAAAAAAAAAAGCAGAAGAATTGGGACACGTTTTACTGTAGAGCAAGTATGCGTCGGAACTTGCAGAACTAACACTGGTATAGAAAGGGTCCTCCTCAGGCTGTCCAGAGGCCAAATTCTACCTTTAAAAACAGTTGATTTAAAATGTACTCTCTATTACATTTTTTCACAAACTGCTGCTGAATCTTAAGTCCGTTTCCGCTGGTATTTAAAGAGGTTTTGTACTGCATGTGAAAGACTGTGGGTCACGAAAAGCCTCAAAGGATATATCAGCTACATCTTTTCATTTTCATCAGTGTTTCTCTGTGATGTTCAGAGGATCCATAAAACGGAAAAGCCTTCATTTATGTAACGGGCAAAAAATGCAGCCGCGCCTTTGGGGCGTAATAATAATATTTTCAGGGAGCCCCCAATTCCTACTGGCACCCCTGTCGGTCAATATTCTCTTTTGCAACTGATATAATATACTGTCTGCGGATATCTGCCCTAATATTGATATTTATTGATACCATTGTGCCATTGCCTGTACATACACATTCATATCAGAATATTATGACCACCCCTGGTTTGGAATGCCAATTTGCTCCCCTGACCATACAGGAGCACTTTGTATACTTTGCATACTATCTGCATACTCTGTTAGCCTCTTTTCACCCTGTTCTTAAATGGTCAGGAGGACACAGGACTGACCACCACAGAGCAGGCTATTTGGGTGGTGGGTCATTCTCATTGCCTTTGTGCCACTGCTGGACCAAAATTTGTCCAACAATGGGACAAAACAGCATCCTGTGGGCATTGTCCTTTGACCAGCATCTTGTCACCACTGATGAAGGACTAGAGGATGACCAACACAAACTGCAAGGTTGACCAACTAGGTAGGAGTGCCTAATAGAGTGGACAGTGCTGACCCACACACTACATAATATTTGCTCTGGGGTGGTCCTGTGGTGTTCTGACCAGACAAAGACAGTGCTGACCTTGGAGGCCACGCTTTCTCTATTTTTGTCATTTCTATAGGAAATGTTATACTTTCACTGGCCATAATGTAGCACTTTGGACAGGGTACCACTCACCTATTCACTCACACACATAGGGCAATTTAGCATGGCCAGTTCACCTACCATGTGTTTTCGAGAAGCGGGAGGAAACTGGAGTACCCTGAAGAAGCCCACACGGACACAGGGAAAACACACCAAACTCTTTACACACAGTGCCTGGAGCAAGGATGTGTACCTTACATCTACACAATGCTTGTAATGTAGCGTTGCATACAAACAGCCACAAAAACAAAAAAATGCTGTTTTTAATTTATACAGAGGGTTTATAGTTTTCTCTCATTATCTTCACTGGGAGGTTTAGTCAATGTGTTAAAACCAACCCTGCAGTGTGGAGGCTGTACATTTGACTTTTAGCTTGACTAGCAGCACCACACACAAGCGTTCATTCACATCCTCACACCTATGAGCAATTTTATCATGGCCAATTCCTTCCGTGTGTATCTTTGGGTGGACTGGAGGAAGCAGGAGTACCCGGAGGAAACCTCCACGGACACGGGAGGAACGCACAACCCCAGGCCTTCTGAGCTGTGCAACATACACACTACCGTGCCGGTTCCATCATGCTGCCTACATTCAAAGTAAGAAAGTTACTTTATGGTACAACAACACAGAGTATCTTGTGTATTTGGAGGCTCATTGCCCCCCTAGTTTGTAGTGTTCTAACTCACTTCAGAATCAAAGTCAGGTCACTTCCAAAAGAGTCTACTTCCCTCTATATGGAGTCAAAAGCTCAGATATTCAACTACATCATTAAATACTGAGAAACTGATTTGCACAGGGCAAATGCATGGCGTCGTCTGTGCTTTAAGACTTTAGTATGATATGTCTGAGAATGCTGGTACATGAATCACTGTAATACATAACATAAGTCTATATAATTCATTTCTAAATGAAATTCTGTATCTCCAGACATCATCACTTGGAGGCCTACAAGTTAATGATATACTCTAGAGGTTTAACTGTGGCATGCGAGTTCCCATCTACTGAATGTAAACTTACAATCAGGCATTTCCTTGATTTTTGTTGCACTACAGTAGCAAAAGAATCTTGGATTTTGCATGCAAACTGTAAAACTTACTAAAACATTGTATTTAACTGTAAATAGATGTGTTTAACAGTCGCATGTTGCAGTTACTGTTTTGATGTTACCACCAATGTTAATGTTGTAAAGGTATTCCTCATGATTCAAAGACGGTTCAATTAGAAATCACAAAAAGTTCAACTTTACAGTGAAGGAGAAGCAGAAAGTTTATACAGTGTATGTTATGCTTTTACATTTTTTGTCCAGGTAAATGAAATTCATGTCTGAAGTCTACTGATTTACAGCTGGATAAATGGGAGATTTTAGTGGGTTACAACATATCTATGAAGTACTACATTTGGCCACGTGCAGGTTTGGAGTGCCAAATCATTAGTTATTCTTCTTCTTCTTCTTCTTATTATTATTATTATTATTACTACTATTATATTTTTAATACAAATTATTACACTGCATATGTTATACTTCTACTTTTTAGTTAGTAAATCCAGCTCTCTCAGAAAGATTAATTAATAGGTTTAATTTTTGCTTATTATTTCTTGACCTGATGCTATGGTTTATATGGAAAATGTGTATTTTTAGCTTATTCATAGTTTATGGAAGGTTTTCGGCTTTTGTTTGTTTGTGCGTGTGTGTGTGTGTGGGGGGGTGGGTGGGTGTGTGTGTAGGTAGTTCAATTTGCTCAAACAAACAACTGCAAGCTTCATTGCACCCAGCATGTTATTTATGGACCAAAGTTACCAAAGTCTACCAAGGGGAATAGCAGGCCAGAATTGTGAGGAATGATAATACCACTGGACTCAAACTTGCCCCACTCCATGCTCATCTTTTGGCCTTTTGACGTCTGTTCCACAATTTTTCTGATTACAAATGTGCCTTCATGGAATTGTCTTTCATTAGAAGGACAAAATAACTTTGCTTGGGTCTGAACTCTCTGAGTGCTGAGGTTAGGAGACCACAAACCTATCATAGATTATAGCCCAAATGGAAGCATTACAGTGGAAGGCACAAACATCCTTAACGTTTATTGTAAGTTATTGAAAAGAATTTATTTAGAGTAATCCTGGTGATGTTCTATTAATCCATTCATCGTGACACACATTTTCTTATGCTCTTAAGCAGCACAACAGTCTTCATGTTATCCCTTTTTAATCAGGAGATTGCGAGTTTTATGCAGAAAGGTGCCACAGCCATCCGTGGACAGCAAGCCAAGAAAGCATAACTGGCCCTCGTTCACTCTGTGTGGTGCTAGATATTATAGGCCTAGCAGGACTGGTAGTTAATGTTCTCCTTCAAGTGCCTTCATCTGTGCAATGATGTTATGTTAATGGCAGTTTGAAAAGATACAGTTTTCTTCATGTGTCTTGGAGAAAGCATGTGCTAGCCCTCACCTTCCTAGTGCTGTGATGAAGGAGTACTGGCAAGTGGGTGGGAATTTATCTTGACTACATTGGAGTGAAAACTGTGAAAAAAACATCCAGATTGTTCGCAGATGCACTTAAGTAAGGTGCCTGAACGTTCAATCATCTTTGTGCCAATGTAAATGTAAGGTAAACAACCCAAACTTTGTCATAGAACTGAAACCAAGAACTATTTAGGAATTGTTTTTTTAGGCCTAAACAGATAAGAGTCTGGGTCCTCCCTAGGGCTTCTACAGGGATAGTGTCTGAGCTCAATTAGACGTGTGTGGTCTAAAACGTCTTAAGATAAGGTCAATCTCAGGCACTTTGTTTTAATTTCTGTGGACATACCAGCCTTTGAGCCAGTGTACAGTCATTCAGTTCTCAGACTAGGGTGTATACAGTGTGTTGGGTTGAAAGTGTGGTATAGAGGTTCATATATGGTCATACTGATAAGAAAACTTGTTTGAAGAACAGATTGTCATGTCCACTGAAATGCAACAGTGTCCTGTCCTGTCCTGAACAGGTTCCCCAACTCTAATTCTCCCCTAACACATTACCTAATTCTTCAGTGCTGAGCAGAAAGGTTGAGGAGAAAACAGGAAACTATTGTTCCCACAATTCTCAGGCTTTAATGAAAATGATCTACTACACTTAGAGTTGTAAGCAAATGTGCAATACTATAGTGAGCCAAAGAAAACTCTTCCTTTCTCTTTGAACCTGGATAGATTGGACAGTGGACAGTGAAAATGGTTAACTGCAGGGAAATCAGTACAAACCAAACAGCATGTGGCTAATCCCTTAAACTTCAAAGACCCAAACTTCAGTTGACCTATCCATGCTCCCCCTTCAGTGGCTGTTACTACAGAATGTACATGAACTTACAGAATGTTGCAAAAGTCTCATTCAGTCTAATTCATCTAGGATTGAGATTAGCCGTTCTGGGTAGATTGAGTTTCCAGTTTAAAATGCTATGCTACCAAACTAAAATATTTAGCCACAATGCCAATGCTTATGGAATGAAATCATTTGTATTTGTATAGCACTTTTTACTCCCTCAGAGCTGGAGGAAGAAACTTTGGGAGAAACCAAGACCAGGTTCCTCCCTATACACTACTGATAAGAGTTACTGTGCCACAAAGACTGTTCTGTTCAGCTGTGCTGCTATAATCATTATATTGATATAATTAATAAAATCATAGTAAGAGTAATGCATCTAATGTTGGGTAATGTGGTAATAATGATAATAATAATTAGAGTCAAATTAGAGTGTAAATTTTAACACAGTCATTAGGCAGATAGCAGTGTTAATTTTAATAATGTTAATGTAAGATAATGTTGACTTACCTTATCATGGGGCACCACACATTCTGGGGAGTTTTGAAAGTCTCTGAGAAAAAATAATATGGCAGTGAAAATATTTGAACTCAAAGATGATGTATATGATTTCAATCCAAAACACTTTTTGTAAAATGCAGCACATTTCCTCACGATTCACTAGCTCTCCAGTCTGTTCGTACAGGTAAAATATAATGAAGATTAATACAATACAATTCTATATAGTTGGACCAGATGGGCTTTTTAAATGAAATACATAAAAATAGAGATACAGTCATGTGACAAAAAAGTAACCAATGAAGAAAATGCCTCTTAAAATGTGCAAAATGAGGGAATGCAAAAAAACATTTTTTAACTACTTAAAAATGTGGTTCTACTTCATCCCACATCAAGTGGTAACCTGTTTTTTTCATTCACAGCCTTCAGATCTATGCAAAAAATTGTCTGATCTATGCAAAATATTTGACCACTCCAAATGAGTAATAATCAAAATTGAAATCACATCCAAGTGTAGGTGTTGGTGAAAAAAATATATACAAATGTATTCCTTATTAGGTTACATTTTTGACAACATTTCCAGTCTAATAAAGCAACATTTGCTACAAAAGAACACATTTGTGGGTGGAGTCAGCACAGGTCTTTCAATCATTTTCATAAGAACATTCATTATAATGCTCTATATTATATTCAATAATATTCAATAAGAATGACCTTTATCTCTTGTCCTGCTAGGACCTTTGGCTAATGTTACACAGCTAACTTGATAACTAGCATGATGGTGATACATATGATCAAACAGGTCTCGCTTATACAAAGTCCCTTCTTTCGCTGTGCTCCAGTGGTTTTGGGACAGAACATTTCAACACAACAACTGTTTCTTATCCTAGAGATTGAGTAGTAATACACCCAACATGTTTGGCTAAACTCACTGGAAAACCCAATACATTAAATCCCAGAACCTTGTTGAGTACTGTGTACTCAACTGTGTTGTCAGTTCTGTTCATGTCATTGAAACAGAGGATCAGATACAGACTGGTTCATGCAAGCTATACTGTCCTCAGCTGAGAATATCGATACTTCACTTTTGATTGCTGTGTGACCCAGTCCAACAAAAGCATTGTGAGTGTGTGTGGTGGGTGGGGGGGTGGGGTGGGGGGGGTGAGTATTTACAGTACTGAAGAAGACCATTGATGCCTGACTTCCTCAGTCACACCCCAAATACTCCCCTTTTAGAGAGGAAGCATCCCGTGGTGAGCCTCGCTCTCTAATATTAGCCTGAGATACACTCTGGCTTCACACAGAGAAGCTGGAGTTGCCGGACTGCTGGGTGGATTCCTGCTGGGAAAAAAGGCAGGAAAATAGACACACACTGATGAGTTACATACAGACGCACTGAGCTTTGTCCATCTGGATATGGTTATGTTTTGTATGTGAAGGTTTTTGCTCAATATTGATAATCAACTCAAGGTGAATTATCTGGTCCAAGACTCTTAAAGCCCTTGCATTACAGTGATTTTGTACAATTAAGGGATGTTAGGCCCTGCTGTGTAGTTCAATCAGAATGTTAATATTAATCTATGTGAATATTAATCTATGAATGGCCCCATTTTTCTTAATAAGTTGTATAATAGTTAATAAAGAATTAACTTTATGTTTTACAGTATATGGGTGATGCATTTTACAAAGGATTGAATGTGGCTCAGTCAGAACCAGAACTACTGTATCTAAAAAAAAATAAAAATAATAAAAAATAAAAAATAAGGAGGTCCTAGGGGGTCTTGAGTACTTTTATTTAGAAAACATCATTGTACCATATTTATTTGTGGGGTTTTTTGTTGTTGTTGGTGGTGGTTGTTTGCATTGCATAAATGACTCCTAACTCCGTGCTTTTACATTTTTCTACACTCTTGTCTTGGTGTGCTAAATATTTACCAAATAGGTTCCCGAATATATTGCCTTGATTCCATACAGAACACCCTGTTTAAGGGTGTACTAAACAAAGAGTAAGGCTATGCAAAGGTTGTCAAACATGGGCTCCTCTAAGCAACTAAAGTAATTAAGGCCCACAATGCTGGGAAATGTTATAGGAAAGTAGCCTTGTGTTTTCAGCTTTACAATGTGAAATGCTCTGAAGAAATGACAGTTCAAGATCTGGTCAAGATGAAATCTGGAGGACCAAGGACACTCTCATATGCTGATAAGACAGGGAAACAGAACTCCATGAACCTGCACGAAAGTTGCTGAATTAAGACAGTGGCGCACTGCACCACAGTCCGTCATAGGAGAAGAGTAAGTCATAAGAAGAAAACCTTAACTGTGACTTTGTCACAAAATCCAACATTTGAACACATTTCAACATGCTACAGAACTTCTGGAAAAGCCAGTTTTGGGAACAAATTCTGTGAACAGATAATGTTTTGGCGTTGTTCTAAAAAAAGGTGTTGCAAATATCAAATATCTTTACCCTCCTAGTGTGGGGTGCATTGCTAATGCTATTGATGGGTTAATGGGCAGTACCAAAATTTTGACAAACAAATAAAAAAACTCACAAATGACAACCTGAAGAAATACAAACTGAAGCCTTTGGAATGGACCTTACAGTTGCAAGACTAGGGACGGCCTTGTTTAGCACCGGAAGTTTGCTGAATAGATGTGCCCTTCAACAAGACACTTAACCCTCAACTGCCCACTCTTAGCCACTCTTGTCCCCCTAGTGTATATGTGTATGTTAACTGCATGAATAGATCTTCTCCTTTCCAGCCACCACAGACAGTTTGCTGTTAATGCCAGACGACCTAAGGATATTTAAGGACTAGAGGCCTATGCACATTCGGATACAGACAGAGAATCCTGAGTATGATTTAATCCAAACCACCTGCAAAACTGACTTTTTTACACTGCATCTTTTTGTTTTATAACCCTAAAAACATCAGGTGATCCCAATTGAAGCAACTAATCAATCAGTGTACTATTACATTTTTTTTTTTTGGCAAATACTGTGCTTACGCTGTGTACTTTTTCCCATGTAGGATCACAGACCATGGTTCTTCTTCAGCAAGTAATCACATTAGTAATGGCAATCTGGATTTGTTTAGACGGGGATGTCAGCGATTAACAGGCTAAACTTAAAGTAAAGCTCTTCTGGAGACCCCCAGGCAGTTCTGTAAACAAGACAGTTACATAAAAAAGTGATGAAACAGGCTTTTTAACATTTGCTGTCACCGCTGCACATTGGGAGTGATTTCTTCAAGCACCTTGCATCGCATCTGTCTCAACTGTCTCTGCTGACGTGTTTAACCTCTGCCTAATCAAAAATAATGGCAGGAATAAGGAGCTGCTCCAGTGATGTGTAGTGCCGCTTGCTGTCAGTGCTGTACATTTCATTATGGCCTTCACCAACCCTTAAATTAATCTCTCCGCTAATAACACAATGTCTGCTTCTTTGTGTTGCTTTCCCCCCCAACCATTGACAAAAGGAAGGATTTTATCAGTGCGGTCACATGGATTAATCCTGGGTAATTGGATTATGAGCAGAGGACCAGGCTTTCGATATGAGGAGAGCGACTTAAAAAGTTCCCGAGGTCCTCAATCGCATTATGGCTGCGTAGGGGTTGCAATTAGATCTCAGTCTGTGCGGATCCTGCTTAACGTTTATTGGTTAAATAAATTTGGGAAAGGTTCATGGATTTGACCTTTTTAGTATGTTAAGGATGAACAAAAGGTCTGTTTCTGATATGTTTCTTTTTCTTTTCCCTTAGTTGAACTTCTCACAACTGTGTGGATTGTGTGTATGCATTTTTACATAACCATTTTCAACCTTTCCTTACTCCTGTCCAAAATGGCAACTTCACAGGAGAAGGGAAAACATTTTTAGCTTGTAATAGCACCGAAGAATGCACTTATTCAGTATTTCCAGTTAAATAGTAAGTATGTGACTTTGGTTGGGGTGAAAAATGCTCAGAGACGATGTTACAAGCTTATTTACAACCCTGTTATTTTGCCACAGAATGAAACACACTGAAGATTTCTTTTATGGTGGGCTCTAGCAAAACATAGAATGCTTTGCTTTATGTCAGTGGCATGGTTCACAGCTACATAGCATAGCATAGCTTAGCTTAGCACTATAACAAGCATAAATACATTATTTTTTCGAATTATTTTTGAGTCTGATCAGATAGTATTGTTTGTTTTTCGTGTCAATCTGCAGTGTGAAATTCGTTAACTGAAGAGACTGTATCCGGTCAGCCCATTTGCTTTCTTTTGTCAGCCTAACATTTAGCTATTCAACTCCCTCCCCCAGCTGCCAGCACAGTTCTGTTTTTTACATTGCTTTTACCAGTGCAATATTACAGATAGTGAGTATGTATACGTGTGTGTATATGTATAGTATAAGTTATTGTGTAAATATTCATTCTATCTGCAAATTTGTACTCTTTTTGTACTACTGTGAGGGACAATGCAAGCAAGTTTTTCACTCACCTTTACACCTGTGTAATGTGACGTGACAATAAAAGTGATGTAATTTGATTTGACATTCAACATCAGTGTCTGATCTCACAAATGCTCTTCTAGATAAATGAGCTAAATGAATGTCTCACAGACACGCTCAAAAATCCTATTGAAAGCTTTCCCAGAATAGCAGAAGTTGTTATAGCTGCAAATTAGGGGGGTAATGGTAATGGTAATGCCTATGCATTTAGAATGAGAAGTCATAAAAGCTTCTAGGTGTAATGTGTAGGTGTCCCAAATGATTTTCTTGTATACTGCTCAGTTTTTTAATTGATGTTGAAATAGTGTAAACAGTAAAAAACAACAACAGAGAGACAGGGAAATGTGAAAGGTAGAGAGCTGCAGAAGAGAAAGAAAGCCAGAGAGAAACTGTGTGACTGTTTTATCTCTGCTAAAATCTCTGTGGATCAGGAATGCCAGCAGAACAGAGCCTGCGGAAACTTAGAGCAGGTCATCTCTTTCTCCTATCAGCAGAGGAAACACAGACAGGAAAAATAACAAAAAACACAAATAAAATGAGATAAAAGAGATAATGAACTAAAAATGATATGATCTCCTCCTGGCCCTCTTGACCAGGGCTGCGTTTGCTGCTTCACTCTCCAGTCTGGAGCACTTTATTAAAGTCGAGTCTCTCGTTCTCACTCAGAACAATCTACAGGACCCTACCCAGTCTGGCTTCAAAGCGGAGCACTCTACTGAAACCCCTCTTATGGCTCTTATACAGAGAAGCTGCAGCAAAATCTGCCAAACTGTCATTAGTCCGGATTCTTCTTAACCTGGACCTCAGACCCGCAGCGTTTGATACAGTGGACCATAAGAGTCTCCTGTCTGTCCTCACTGGCCTTGAAATTACCAAGACCACATTGTGTATTGTGGTCTCCATACTGACTTTTGTGTTTAGTAATATCTAAGCTTAAAGTAAATTTTTGGGTCCTAGCCGATACAAACTAGCTACGGGTATTTTCTGAGTAAACAGTGAAGCACTTTTGTAAGTTGCTTTGAAGAGCATCGGCTAAATGTCAAAAATGTAAATGTAAATGTTTAACTCCTTGAGGGGAGTGCATTTATTTAGATAGAGCCTATAGATTACTCACAGATGACTTACCAACTGCTTGATTAATCTGATTAATCTGATTAGTGTTATAGCTAGTGTTATTATTAGGATAAATTAGGTTTAAGTTTTTAGTTGAGGTTGCTTCCTTCCAAAGGGCTTCTAGTTCTGTGAGCTGGCAATTCTTAAACTGACATTTCATTCCATTATCCTTTCCTATACCAATAAAATGTTCTTTGTGCCACTGGCTGCAATACAAGCCCACAGCATGATTGATACTCATAGACTTAACAGTTGGAAAAGTGTTTTTGTCATGAAATTCTGCACTCTTTTTAATTTATTTGAGAGATTTATTTTTTCTTCACTCTGAAATTGTACAAAATGAAACAAATACACAGTATTCTTGCTTAAAATATATTTTTATGTATCCACTCTTCCACTCAGTTAACTGTTCACAGTAACAGACATTTTGACTAGGGCTGTCCAGACTTGTGCATGCCACGGTACCTAGTTTGGATAATCTCTATAGAAAAATGTTCCAATTATGGAGAACTAATCACCCAGCATCTGTACCTGACCTCACTAATTCTCTTGTGACTGAATGCAATTAGATATTTGCAAATCAAATGTTTAACCAAGCCTATAAGGTTAACAGAGGGACAATGTAGATCATGTCTGCCCCTGTGGAAAAACACAGAAACCTTTCCCATGAAAAAGCATTTACGCACCACACGGAATATTTTCCACTGCCTGTCACATAGATGAATGTTCAGATACGTTCCCTCTCTGTGTGTGTGGGGGTTTTTTCGGTCCTGTTTTTGTGTTTGTGTGCATTGCTGTGCCTTCTTGTGATTTTGTAAGGTACCTCAAGGGTTGGTGAAGGCCATAATAAAATGTACAGCACTGACAGCAAGAGGCACTACACATCACTGGAGCAGCTCCTTATTCCTGTCATTATTTTTGATTAGGCAGAGGTTAAACACCTCAGCAGAGACAGTTGAGACCTATTGGCTCCATTAAAAACACTAAATAAGGAGACACCAAAGCTGTTCTGCAGGTACTGTACATCCAACCAGCTGCTTAAAAACAGCTGGCGGTGGGGGGTGGGGTATCAGACACCAGAATTGGCCTAAAATGTCCTCCTACAATGGTTTAAGAATGTACAATATAGCCACTTTACTCACTATATTTACTATGAAGAGTACTGAATTTGCTCTTAAAGAATGCACTTTCTTAATGCAGTATTCTAATAATTTATTAAAATATCCAGCCGTTTATATCTTGTTTAGCCATGCTGGAAAAATCCCATTTAAAAGCTCATATTTCTTGTCAAAATTCCTACACTTGCAGAGCAATGTATTAGTATGACTATATTAATACTGGGGTAGGCCTTCTTTTTGCTCTCAAAACAGCCTTAATTCTTTGTAGCTGATGTTGGAATTTTTTGCACCATGGAATTCCTGCAGATCTTTCAGGAGCGCCGTCATGCTGTGAATCTCTCGTTCTACCACATTCCAAAGGAGTTCTATTGGATTCAGGTGTGGTGACTGGAAAGGCCACTGAAGAACACATTGACCCCATTTACACCTGGACACTTCATGTGACTAGTATCTGAATTGTATCCTGATAAGATTTTGGCCACATGCATTTACACTTGGTAGTTAAATGCATCCCTGGCTAGTCAGATTGAAATCTGATTGCTGTGTGGGACAGAATATGCAAATATCTTAATGTGTGGCAATTATTTGTTGTTTGTTGTTTGTCCCAGTTGTACTGGGAGGAGTTTTGGTTGTTGAATGTGTCTTGGAGAGATGGATGCGTTTCCACTGTTAAAACATGTGACTCAAATGCGCCTCAGATCAGATCACCTCCTGAGGTGGTTTGAGTGATGGGATTTATATCTGGTTTAAAAGAATCTTGGGAGCGTTTACACCTGCATTTGTATGTGATTTGGTTGTATCCTGATATAATCCTGATACTAAAGGCACATAACATGACCAGGTGTAAACAGGACAGCCAAAAACATTGTGGTCATGAAGGGATGCACATGGTCAGCAAGAGGCGGCAGTACCTACGATTTTTTCAAATTGAAAGCCGTAGCATTCGTGAGTGGAGAAGGGTATTACAAATAAATAGTATCAATGTGCTTCTGTGACCTTCCCTGCAGGTCGAATATGTTCATTTTAAAAACAGACTGTTCTGGTAGACATTGCCACATAGTTGTTGCTTATATTGCTTCAGTAGCTGGTGCATCATTGACTCTGATCACCATTTGACCCATTTAAAGTGGATTGATCATTGATGAGAACAAGGGAGACTAAGCATTGACTAAGCTGACAAGTGGAGTTTTCAAATTGTGTACCAGGAAAATATTTCTCACAGCTTCACATCACCTCCTCCAGTCCTGGACAGTTGCCACTAGACATCTTCGCTCCATTGATTCTGAGGCTGTTGACACCAAATTCTGACCCTACCATAAAGATTAATCAGACCAGGTATGTTCCAGTCTTCAACTGTCCAGTTTTGGTGAGCCAGACAGAGGAGGATCCATGTGATTGGTTGATTAGATAGCTGCATGGATAAGTAGGTGTACAGTAGGGGGCAGTGGTGGCTCAGCGGTTAGAGCGCCGGGATATTGATAACAGGGTTGTGGGTTTGATTCCCGGGCTCGGCAAGCTGCCACTGTTGGGCCCTTGAGCAAGGCCCTTTACCCTCTCTGCTCCCCGGGTGCTGGAGTTGGCTGCCCACCGCTCTGGGTGTGTGTGTACTCACTGCCCCTAACACATGTGTGTGTGTGAGTGTGTGTTCACTACCAGATGGGTTAAATGCGGAGGACACATTTTGCTGTACAGTGTACAGTGACAAATACGTGCACCTTCACCTTTACCTTTAGATATTCCAAATGAATGGCTCAGTGAGTGTACAAGTTGGTAAGTAGTAAAATTATTATTTCAGCATATCTAATCTAGTATCGATGAAACTATATTATACACCTTTAATGAACTTTATTTATACTTTAAACAGTTTTTTTTCCTAGTTAAAACGTGAAGCCTGACAATTTTTTGCTATTTTATGTAAAGAAACTGCTGTACTTGTGGCATAGGCTTTGCCCCATGGCTGTTGGCTATATTACTTCAGTGGCTGGCGCATCATTGACCCTGATGACCATTTGACCCATTTAAAGTGGACCAGTCATTTATGAGAACAGGGGAGAATATACCAGCTGACGCGGTCGGCACTGTGGTAGTATAGCAAACTATTTCTGTTCTATTCTTTGCAGTTGGAAAAAGTAGTTGCTGATGGCAGAGGCTTGACTATACAGTAGGGTCAGTAATAGAAACAGTCAAAACACAATGGGGAAAGTGACAGAGTGTAGAATAGCCATGTCAGCCTGTGCTCAGCAAAACACAAAAAAATAAATTAACCCTTTGGCCCTGCCTCTGCGTGTTTATTTCTGCATTTATTGTTAAACAACAAATTACTTCTGAGATTCGAGATGTCTTACCTTTCCTTAAAGGACAATGGAAGGACATTCCAATTTCATACAAAGTCATTCAGAGTGTAAAATTGTTTATTATAGAAACACTACAGAGTTTCTATATGTAACAATGGTAATGGTAATATAATACTAATTAATACGTTTCTGTGAGGAGGCATTTAAAAAGTGTTATCACAAACGTCAGTTACCAGAGAATAGCCCCACCAGTTTGTACAGAAGTCCCTGTAGTCACTAAATAATACACCTTGGTGTGTAATTGGAGTGTTAAGGTATAATTGCAAGAACAAAATAGTTTTAACTTCTTTGTCTTAATAGGTTTTTAGGCTGCTTGCGCAATCCAAGCTGCCATTACAATTCTGGGTCTTTATCCATCTGTGCTGTAAAGCATAATCATTTTTCAGCATTCGACTGAATGTGAGCAGAAAGTAGATCTCTATACATTTCAAAATCCATCCTGCTACTTCTATCAGCAGGCAAATAATCAATAAACACCAGTGATCCAGTTCCATTGGCAGCCAGACATGCAAATGAAATAACACTGCCTCCACCATGTTTGACAGATCATGTGATGAGCTGTTTAGCTCTTCCTTACCTGTTCTATACTTGTCTGCCCCTATTATTCTGGGACTATTTTTTTTATCTGTCTAAATCATTTTGTTCCAGAATTGATCAGACTTTTGTAGATGTTTTCAAGCAAAGCTAATCTGGTCTTTCTGTTTTTAAGTATTATCAGTGGTTTGCATCTTAAGGTAACCTTGAGGAAGGGGCTACATCTGCTTATCAGGCAACTACTTTTATCAGTGCAATTACTTCTAGCCAATGGAAAAAGAGGGACATTGTCACAAATTGCCTTCATTTCTAAAGGGATAATGCAATTTGTTGGTTAAACCACTCACAGCTGAAACTCTACATGTCAGTCAAATCTTGGTTACTTCATTGTAACTTAAGACAAACGCTTTGTTGTCATTGTGTGGAAAGTTCTTTATTGTGGTAGTGTGCATATTTTGACTTCATGGATAACTATCACTCACGATCAACAGAATGCTTGTACTTGTACTCATTCTGTAAACATTGCTCAGAAACGCTTGGCCAGAACAGTCTACATTCATGTGGCCAAGCCACCCCAGTATATATATATATATATCGCTTTACCTTTACCTACATCAAACACATGATATAACAGTAGACAGCCTACATTTAAAATACTTTACATTCACGTTTCATTATAAAGAATCTGATAAATACAAGATTAGATATATAACAAAAGAATATATTTATATATATGTATATATTTATATTTATATGTTTTAACCCACAGTTGTAGCTTGTTTCCAACCAGTTACCTTGTTACAGTGTTGTGTATATTTGAAAGGAATTTCCACCAGAATAAATAAAGAAAGTAATAAAACCATCATAAAAGGGGAAAATATTGGCACTTAAAACTGTTTGTGCAAACATTTTTTCTTCAAAAAGGAATCACACAAAGCAGGTAAGAGACGTTAGTCTGACCTAACAGAAATCCCAAACACGTACACACACACACACACACACATTCACACATTTCATCAGGGAGACATTATGTTCAAAAAAAGCATGACACTTAACTTAACAGGAAACACAGTACTACATAATCTTTTCCAACTCTCAATCAATAACTTTGTGGGGAGCAGGTTAAACACCATGCTGCTAATTGCTATTTTCCCACAATCATCAACAAGGCAAAACTTGTCCAGTCATACACACCTGGTTGAACCAACAGAAGCCTGTGCCTCTCCTTTTTTCTGCTTATGCCCTTCACTCATTTCCCCTGCTGCATAAATCTCACAGACTCTTTCCCTTTTAGCCAGCAACTTAGAAATCATCTGGCAGTGTTCATAAGGCTACACAACACAGCCTTTAAAGACAACTGACATAATCATGTATAGACATTTATAATGGCTGATTCCAACAAGTGTCGAGGTTTGCTGAGGTACAAATTACATCAGAATTGACAAATGTAAAAAAACTTTATAAGCCTTTAGAAATGTCCATTATATAGATTTATGACATGCCGCCATGAAAGACTTATGACCATGTAATGTAGCCTTAAGGATGCTGTCTTTCAGTAAAATGTTACTATAGATGTATTAGTGACCTTGACTTGCTATGGAGTTTACGTGATATATTAAACACATACATAACATGGACTCGTGCTCGTCTTAAATCGAAGCTTAAACTCTTAATGCAGTAAGCTCCTGATTCATTTGGTCTGCAAATAGATGCGTAATATAGAGTCCAATAAATATATTTTCTCCCATAATTACTCCCATAATAATTTTTTTACAGAAGAATTTCAAAGAATGAATAGTCAACTTTAAATGTGGCACTGCACAATAGTCTTGTGCTTAAAAAGACAACACTGTAAAAAACTATAACACTGTGTACTTTAACACAAAACAGTTATGTTAAGTTCTTATTAACTTACAATTTTACAGTCAATTAACTACCTTTTTAATGTAAGGCCCTATTAAAAGACAGAAGATGAATCAGTTTACCCACTTTGGGTAATACATGTTTTAAAAGTCCTCAATTCACAAATACATTTGCTAATGTTAAGAAAATCATGTTTTTTTTTTGGAAATACATAATAAACCTTACTACTTCATTTTGATTTCCCAATTATATGATCAAAACGGATCTGAATAGTGCAAATTAAAGTAAGATTCAATAAGAATTGCCTCATAGATATAAACACATTCTGCATGTATAGTTTTGTAGTTACAGGCCATGTGTAACTCAAGCTTTGGAAAACCTTTATGAAAGAGGCCTAAAGGTTCCTGTTCCCTTTTTTGCTTTAAGCTTTTGATCTCTTTTATGCTCTTTTGGATATGAGTGACAGTATATTATTAAGTCAATTTTGAAAGCTGATAGGATTATATCCTCCTGGTTTTTGGGAATGTCTGTTGAAAAAGATGTAATGCTTTGGTTGTAGTGAAGAATAATGAGAAGCAAATCTACTTTATCGATTACATAAGTTAACATTAAGGCACTGACACAGTGGTGCTTGTAGAGCAAGCAAAGATGACTCAGGACATACCTGCAAGCCATGTTTGCTACTTAAAATGTAGAGGAAAGAATGAGAGAGATGCTTGCGCAGTTGACGTCAAGTGATCTGTCATCGCCGAACAATCGGCAAAGCAAAGGAAATCACCTGCACTCCTAACTGCAGTTAAATACTTGGTATTTTTTTAAATGAAGAAGCTATAGTGTGTTAGTTTACATGCTTTCTGACACACACACACACACACACACACACATACACACAAATGCACACACAAAGTGTGTTTTGGTTTGTTTTCACCTTTACAGACACTGAATAATCCACGAGTCGAAGGGGGAGAGCAAAAAAAGAAGTACAATAGAAAAATAGAAATGATCACCAAACCTGGAGAACACCTGTAATGTCCTGGCATGGTACCCTTAAAAGGGCCTTTCTGAGGTTTAAGAGGTGTGATGTCAACATAAAAAAGATCATAATAGAAAATACAGACATGATGAACACTGATTTCATCCACCAATGGGAAAAAAAATAACTTCAGCCATGGGACAGAAGCAGAGTGGCACAGACTGTAGGGTACGTGGTTGAGAAATACACAGAAGTCATCGCTTCGCTTTGTCCATCTGACTGAAGCCGCTTTTCTTGCAGGAACCGCACACACACTGCACATCTTCCCCATCCTCCGCAAGGGATTTGACATGGCACTTCAGCAACAGTGACCACATTAGATGGCCAGCCAGTGTTTTAGCTGCAATACAAGATATAGAATGTTAATTGAGAACCAGTGAAACCTAACAGCACAACAGGAGGGTATCTAGGCCAAGTGCTGTAATTCTCTTAAAGGGCCCATTTTACATAAAGCCACCTTCTTCTACATTTTTTTAAATAAAAAAGTTGGTTTTAGACTCTAATATTGAGTTAAAAATATACTATTCTGTATTCAGTCAGCTACTGTAGTTATTGTAGTGCGTGCAAAATGAGGTATTGCACTGCCGTGCGGAAATAACCTCAAACTTTCTGGAAAACTTGAGGGCAGCATATTTCTCTCAAAAATGTCAAAGTATGCCTCCACGTCAATGGTAGCTCTACACATAGGTAAGTCACCCATGCCATGGGCACTGATGCATCCCCACACCATTACAGATGTTGTCTTTTACACCTTTCACTGATAACAGTTGGGACAATCCTTTTTGTCACTGGCAGAAAGAATTCAACATCTGTCTTCAAAAATAAGCTAAAACATAGACTTATCAGATCACAGCACAGCGCCATTTCTGCACAGGACTGATATATGGCCTTGCGCAACAGAGTGTCAGGTTGAATTCTTGATGTAGCGGCGTATTGATTGAAGTGAAAACGGTTTTCCCAAGTACTCCTGAGCCCATGTGCTGATATTTATCACAATAACATGACAGTTTCTCATGCAATACTGTCTGAGGGCCCGGGGGTCAGCACTGGTTTCAGGCCTTGACCTACATAGACTTGTCTGTGACTTGTCTCCAGATTCCCTGAATATTTTAACATTATTATGTACATATACAGATGTTCTTTTTGAACTAATTAACAATTCCATTTCCTTGGCACAAAGTAATTAGCCATGACCTATCTATGCTTGCAGAGATTAAGCCTTTGGGGGATACTCCAGTCATACGCAACCATAATCCCATCACCTCTTACCAAATCACCTGTTTTATTGTATAATGAATAAACCTTTTAAAATGGTGAACATAAAATCTTCTATACACCTTTTACTCATATTCTGGGCCTGTCCCAACTTTTTGGAACGTGTGTAAGGTGTTAAATAAAAAAAAAATGGTTTTATTTACAAAATGCAATCAAGTTGGTCAGCCAAAATATAAAAAGTAATTTCTTTTGTCAGTTAAATAAAGGTTCAAAACAACAAACAAATCACAGACTCTAGTTTTATTGAATTTTACAAAAATTCCAAACTTAAAACACAATTGAAGTGAGAAATATACATACCCTCATTATGGACCTACTAAATGTCATGGCACCATTGGGCTTTCCATTACTTATATTAACTATTCTTTTTCTGGGGCAGAATGAGTGACAACATACATCTTTAATAGACAAAACAAAAAATTGGTGCATAAGTTTTAATTTTAGGTAGTTTAGTTAAAACATTTGGTTAAATGTTCCTAAGCAGTTTCATCCACTGTGTGCAGTGTACCAGTTTTAAACCAGCCCCAGAGTATGTTGCAACCACCACCATGCTTAACGGTTGGTGCAGTGTTCTTGACGTTGAATGCTTCACCTTTACTCCTCCAAAAATCTTTGTCTCATCTAACTGCAAAACTTTCCTCCAGCTTTTTCATAAAGGATGTATGTTGAACACTCATACTGACCCCATAAAAAAAATCATTGCTAAGGCAACATTGGCATGACATTCATGTCCACAATGAGTGTATACTTCCAACCACAACTGTATAAACATTTGACTGACACATGTTTTTCTTGTTATCTATTACACTGCATTACTAAGCCTTGCGTAGGTGTAAGCAGCTGTAAGTTTATGGTTGAAGTGCATCTATCATGTTAAGTTCATAGTAGACAGAAAAGACTATGGTGCATATTTAGGCATCTACCCTGGAAATCAAGTTCTTTCAGGATGTCATTGAGAGTAAAAATAATGCATCATGCTAAGTGAAATTTCCCTTTAAACCATGAATAAAAAGACCAGCTATAACAAAAGGTCTTACCTTGAACTGCCTGACATTTCCCTCTGCAACCAAGTGATATTCGTGCTCAGGTGTGATGCAATATGCTATTCTCTGCAATAAAAACGAAATTTCAATACAGTTAAACTGCTAGAAAGCCTGAACAAGTATGAGAATTTAGACATAAAGACAAAAGAAGAATCTAACATTGTACTAAAATGTAATGGTAAGTTTAGACACATCTGATCAAATGGCAATTTTAGTTTAGTTTAGCCATTTTGGCTAATTTGCAGTTGTAGTCCCTGGGAAGGTACAAAAGGACAATATGATCTCAAATTTATATAAATATAGTATATACATCAGTAAGTATTAAGAAACTACTATTTAAAACTGACCTGCTTGAGGTTGCCTGGCAAACTAAGGAACTTGTAGATGGCGTACATGGGCACAAATAACATAGAGGACATGGCGATGCCCCAGCCCACCAATTTAGCCCAGTAAGGGAAGATGTAGTCATCATATTTGAGCTCGTGGGTGGTGACGATGCTAGCTATGACCACAACCTGCAAAAAGAGACCATATCAAATTGCTGCACTGTGGTAAAATGCGTCACAAGGTGTACATCCAAAGGCCATGCATGTTTTCTTTGTGCCAATTCTGACCTCAGTCAGTACAAGTCAGGTCATGTCTGTGCACTCAAGACCACTGGAGTCTCTTCTGCTTATTTCAAACAGAATATCAAAGGCAACAGCATGACACTGTGTTCCAAAGAAATAGCATCACTGTGCCAACATCACATGAAGGTTCATTACTGCAAATGATTCATTATCCTCAGACATGAACATGGCAGGTTTACTTGAAACACTATACTACCCTTCTTTGTGGCTTAAAAGGACCTTAACATAGGATGAAATACAGATTATGTTTTGCAGAAGAGGTGGAATACATCAAAACCCTTTCTTCCTGTCATTCTTTCTTTCTTTGTTTAACCTCAAAAGTGCAAAATGTTGACAGGCTGGTTAGTAATAAGCAGGAAAGTGTTGAAAGCATGACTTTTGGTCCGTGTGGAAAAATGTTCTATCCTGAATGGCTCATATGCTTCTCATAATCCCGGATCAGGGAAACCTTTTGACACTAGACATCTGCATCTCATTGTCGTGAATCTTTTATTATGTCTACAAAGCAATCTATGGAATCCATTCAGGATCACATCTGAAGGTCCTGCTTTCTAATGTACCTTCGTTGCACTTTGTTTGGCATAAAATGAATCAAATGGAAACTAAAGTGCATTGTAATCAATGTGATCATGTCCACACACAATGTGACAAGATCTATATTGTTGAAAATGTAACTGGACTGAGGTAACTGCAGTCCTGGGGGCTGGTGTCCAAGACAGTTTTGGATTTTTTTCTAGAAAAAAACACTGTTCTGTTCTGTAATTTAGCCATCCAGAACTAGATTTCACCACCCCTATCATAGCTATTGGCCCACACATCACTGAACAAGCCAATGGAAAGCTCCCTGAGGTAGGATTAGCAAGAAACCTTGAGGAAAACAAAGGTTCAGGAAAGAAAGCCCTCATCTCCAGCTAGTGATTGTACAGATTTAAAGCATCTTGAGCAAGTCAAGGTAACATTGGATGCACAGTTTAACATGTTGTTAAACATAAGGGTGCCAGATAATTGCTTTTCAGTGCATGGTTCTTTAGAGCAGTGGCTCTTAGTGCGGCACTGAGGACAAGTTTGAGAACCACTGTTTTACAAAACTAGTTTGGTAAACAAAATGTGAGAGTATGACGTTAATGATTACAAAAAAAAAAAAAATAAAGTAGTAATGTAGCTTCTGGGAGCAATCATTAAGTGGTATATAACCTTTTTATTCAGTGAAGGTTATTTATGCTGTTTAAGCAACATTATGCAATATATGTTGATGCTCCACTGGCCTGTGATATAGAGAACAGGGTCTCTCTGTCACTCTGGGCTTGGCATGCCAGGAACTGCACTCTGAAACTTTGGTGAAGGAGGCAGGACAAGTCTTGTGAGATCTGTGTAATGCTGCGTAAACATTTTCCTCATGGTAAGACAGTATTTTTTAATGATATTTTACAAATTATTTACAAAACACTTTTTTTTGGTTTTGTTATATTACCTCCATTACCATAATTTGATCCTATTCAAATTACACCTTTCTCAGAGGAGGCTTCCTCTGAAATGATTAATAAATGTGGGACTAATCCTCTTACAGTCCCACTTTTTGTCCCCCACGCCTTTATCATCACTTACCAGTAGAAAAATAGGGCTGACAAACTTCCAGCAGAGCCTCCAGTAGAGCCCTGGCTTGAAGCCCATCATCCGTTCAATGTCCTCACTGAATCTGTCCACGCCTGAAGGGCACACACACCCACCCACACACACACACATACACATATACACAAGCATCCAGGCATCATTTCCAGCAAAGGAATACACTGATACAACTTATCAGCAAAAATCTGACCTGAAGCCTGAGTTGATAAATTATGCAGTGAAATTACAGGGAAAGGGAAGGAGGAGAGGCACCAAGATTGAAGTGGGAAAAAAAGGTCAATACAATATCTGGGGATGATATTATCCAACTTAAAAAGTCTGTAGTATAGTTTAGCTGGAAACTGTGCAATTATTTGAGAACATTTGAGAAATTAGTCACTGTTATGGCTGTTTGAAGAGTATGGTGTATAATGCAGAAATTATTAGGTTGGGGAGTAGGTTGGTGAGAAGACAGTTGTGATTAGAGAGGAACCACCTACCGTAGAACCAAGACACTCCTATGGCCTCCACAAGAACTCCAAACAGAATAGACGTGCCTGCAGCGTAGGTGTCCAGCAAAGTGAAAACATAGATCCCTCCCTGTAGGCAAAGAAGCGGTCCAATAGAGAAAGAAAAGCAAAATGAGATACTGAGACCTAGTATGAATATTATATTTCAAACAAGAACATGCTCTGTGATACAAGAGTGGTAAAACCAATTTGCCAGTTTGGAGCAATTTGTCATTTGATTTGTGTAGTAAAGCACTAATCCACTTCCCTTTTTATTTAGCAAACCAGGTTTTGTGCTCGCTGGCCAAAGCATTCCTGAGATGTTCTCTACCGTTTATTGACCACATGTATAAAATCATATGAACCGTGGCATGCAAGCTTGAAGACAATGATCCTTTATATCCAAGAACCTTCGGGTCGAATGGCTCTCTGGAGAAAATGGCAAACTGAATCACTTGTGATGTAAAATGTAATTATGTGTTATCCGATGATTGCGAAGGTTGCCATAATTCTGATAAATTAGGAATGCAGATCTTTCTCTCCAAATAAGATCCAGCATTTTATGGCAATGGTGTGTGGCAGTTTGTGCCATAGTAGAAGCACTTATGAGTAGTAAAAATCTTTCATTGTAAATTAGGCGTGCAAGTGGCAGGAACATAATGTAACGGAGCTGTTCAAGTGAAAGTTTTTCCCTTAGAACCGTTCATTCATGAACTGCGGGCTCAGGCTTTGCCATCAGCAGCTGTTAGCTGTTAGCTGTTAGCTGCTTCACAACGCGGCAGTTCGTAAAGAGTCCTTACTTTCCTAGTGTTGTTATCATTGGTACTACTAGGGGGAGCTACAAAAGCGTAGGTTAACTGGCAGTACCAAATTGGAAGAAAAAGGTTAAATTTGGCAAACAAATAAAAAAAGAAAAGAAGCCTTTATTTTCTAGAGTGTAAATACTGCTTGTAGATATTGTCCTCAGTATTACATCTGTATCACTAAATATTGTACTATTCTACTTTATTATCTTCTGTGATGTTCCCTGCCTGGCAAACCCTCCAAAGCTATGTTGGGCAATAGGATGAAACGTACTTTAGTAATGCACAGTAAGGCAACCAGAAAGGTTCCAAACGCGGTGATGAAGGTGAACAATTTCCTGTTCCTCTTGAGGATTTTGAAGTCGTCCGTGAGTCCAGTGATGACTGCTTCCATTCCACCCATCTGAACAATGACATGAAACAAGACTGAGTATGTGTTTGTATATCTGGAGCTGTGGTTGTACAGATGTAGGTATTTTTTCTTATGCTAATCTGTTAACATTTGCTGCTTTATCAGCATCACGGTTTCTATTGTTATACATAATTTGTGTTCCTTTAGCAGATGTTTTGGCATGTTGGTGACAGAAATGTGCTTCTAAGGTGTTTCTTTTTGCACTGAACAAATCTAATCGTCTTCTCACACTTCATCAAATCCCTTGTTATTTAGACTTAATGAAAGCAATATCCATTAGATGTTCAAATGATTAAACTATGAATAACAGACCTAATGGAATCAATCCAAATACAGAACTAGTCTAACAAAGCAGTTAAATTTAATGTGTGTGATGACAGAACAGAGGGAAACAGTGTGAAGACACATCAGATGAAAGGTAAAAAGGCAACAGGAAACATTTATGAGAAAAAATCGCAGTGGTTCTTTTACACTTCATTACAAACCACAAGCCCCACACAGTAATTATAGAACGAAATACTGTACAGTACATCACTTACAGAACTGTCGATGCCGAGGGTCAGTAGCATGATGAAGAAAAATATGGCAAAAAAAGTGGATCCAGGAAGAGTGGAGATGGCCTCCGGGTAGATAATGAACACTAGACCAGGCCCTGAAAGCATACAGAGAGAAAGCTATTATTAGCTTGCAGTCTAAGACTTCAGGCCTACTGTGGCAGCTGGAATAAAATATATCACTGTTTAGTACAACATAAGGTAACAGAAATCCTTCAATCTTTTAATAGTTAATTTAAAGGATGTAGATGGCATGCATGTGATGTCACAGGTACTGAAAGTCACTGCGGCCAAAAAGACAGACTGAGTGGCAGCGTTAGTGTTCAGTGTGAACCATGCTAAAACACAAAACCATGCAATTGACTGTACAGATTCAGCTATTATTGGAACTATTATTTTAGAGACTGATAAAAGCTAAAGAGAAGAGAAACAAATGGATTGCTGCAGTTCTGGAATCCATGCAATGAAAAGTTCAGTTTGGTTAAGTCATGCTCTTTAAACAGGTGGAGAAAGTCCACCATAGCTGCAAATCTAGCAACATGTTAAGTTAGACTGAAAGAAAAAGTAAGTAAACCTGGATGAACCAGTAAACTAAATGCACCTGAAACATTTGAAAACCCTCCTAAGACCATTTACTTGAGAATGTGCTCTCAGATATGAGGTTGTATCTTTTAAACATGTGTGATGTGAGCCTCAGTTAGCTGGATGGCTCTTGCTACACATTGATATCCATGCATGTTGGATGGCGCACTGTCAAGTCCAACGGCCTTTAACTTGAGCAGATAATGGCCTGTTTTATTCCCGATCTGGTCGTTTTCCTAATAAATGCAGATGTGTTGCCACTCAGTTCCAGCAGGAACATAACGTCAATGCATGACTTCTATAGAAAAGGCTGACCGAAATAAAATTCAGGGGTGCAGAATGATATACACACCTTCAGTGGCTACTTCCTTAATGTTGACGCCATGCTCATGGGCCATGTAGCCCAGCACTGAGAAGATGGCAAACCCTGAGAAGAAACTGGTAACGCAGTTGATTGTGCTGGTCAGGAGGGCATCCCTGAAAGAGCACAAAGCAACAACACCCAACAGGTCAGAAGAACCACAGTGAAAGAAAAAAGGTTTTGGACCCATGCCAGTTTTCATCACATACTGCCGAAAGCTTACAAAGATTGTTAACGATCTAATCCTGGAGCTGACTTCTATTTTAAGATTGTTCAGGGTTGTTTGTTTAGTTGTGTAGTCTTAACATTCTGTATACTCCCTTTGTCCTCAGGGAGTATACCCCCCCAAAGACAATGCATGTACCCTGCTGGTGTACAGCTTTAATGGAAGTATGAAAAAAGGCATTTATTTTTAACGGTGGGGTCACTCTAGGAAAATCCATTGCATTTCAAGCTGAAAAAAAAATCAATTAGGGGGGGTTCTGGTGTGAGGACAACACAGGGGCCAAACATTGTACTGAGGACTTATGTAAAAACAAAACAAAACAAAAATTACATTTTAAAAATGTTATTTTTTCTAGATGTAAAAGCAGCAAATGTGACAGTAAGGTATCAAAGAGGCATGACCCACAGCATGACCGGGGTCTTTTGTGATTAAAATGTTTGAAAACAATGCTTGTTGCTGCCTTTCATAAGATAACTATGCTAGCATTCATGAGGGAATCTGAAATGGCTCTACACCCCCCCATGTTGTGCTTCACGTAGTACATGGAATGAGAACTTCTACACCCGAAATAATGCACTATATACAACATTTAGATCCATTTGTGTTTCAGACATACCACATAGACTTGCTATAAATACTGTATATGATGCATGATATGTGTCTGGAAGTTATAGTTCTAAGACGTGTCCGATTAGGGAGCTTTCTTAACATTACATTCTAAACAGAATAATTACTGGGTGAGCATGTATTTCAGCAGATACTTAAGGTAAGGGAAACTAATGAGTGTAAGTGAAAGTTTAACAGTAGTGCTTAAAGTAAAGGATCAGTAATATCAGCTCTAGCATCCACCTTTGGAAGAAAAGGCTGTTTATAGATGTCCAGTCTGAGGCAACTGCATCTAGAAGAAAGAGCTACAGGAAGCTCCTAGATAGTCACACTTAATAAACAGAGTAAGTGGATATAGGCCAGGCTAAAAGGACAGTAAGAGACAATCATAATGTATGGCTATGACGCACCACCACTATTTATGATTTCTCTAACAGATTGTTCTGGAACGTCTGTTACAACAAACAAGCCATGTCCAGTTTGACCCTTTTGAACCTTTATGACACATGTCCAGTTTCAAAAGCTCATATGTCTCCATAAATAGATGGTAAATCTTAAAAGACAGGTTTAGTGGGACCAGGTCTTGCCTCTGAGTGAAGTTTTAATGATGTTATCCAAAGACAAGAAGATTTCCCTTCCCCTCTAGCTAGTGCCAGGCTATTGTTTGTCGAACGAGGGGTGAATAAGGTTAATGAGAAGTGGGTTTTTAATTGCCCCTTCGCGCCGTCACAGGACCAGTGAGCTTGGTCCTAGACTGTTTTTTTTTTTTCCCTTATAAAATGACCTCAGTGTGCATACAGTGATTTTCAATCTTCCTGTCTGAAATGTGGCCAAAAGGCACAATGCTGTACTTTAAGCTCATAAAGTCACATTCATGGCATGTATTATTTTATCTGGCATAGAATTGGGAAGGTTTGTGGGGTCTTATTCACAGGCATGTTCACACATTATTGTTGTTTTTATGAGCCTACTTTATGAGTTAGCATTTATAAAAGTTATCTATCTGACGCAGAATAAAAGGTTTTAACAAAACTTCCACATTGTGTCTGGCCCAATGGCCTACTGCTTTTAGCACAATGGTCTATGGCATAAGGAACTGACACCAGTAACATTTTTTTGATTTTATGATTTTTCTTCATTTTCTCTCTTTTCTCTCTTTTTGTGACAACAGCAGATCCTATGGATTTTTTAAAATAATGTGCTTGAGATTTAGACAATTTTTTTGGCTGCATCCACTCATACATTTGATACATTTGAAGGCCAGTGATTGCTGTTAATGTCACTCGCTATAAGTTCAAGATTTCTGCCGCTTAATCATGATCTTTGGCAATGTCGGATTGAATTTATCTAGTGTGTTAGCAAGCAAATAAACAGGGAAACACAGAATTAATGTCAAATAGGTAGGAATATTAGTTCACAGTCTTATCTGGACATTCAATCTTCTCATATTCCAGGTTCAGAGGGTCAGTACAGTAAAAAAAGTATAGTTATATTTCAAGCTTGTTTGATAATCTAGAGTTTGATCTTCATAACATGCTCACAATGTACAGGCCTTTAGTTGGTTTAGGCTGGTGTGGAGTTCAGTTCTCAGGTCATATTCCATGTTCACTGTTTTTTTTTTTCCTTTTCTTTTTCTTAGAATTCATGCTTTTAATGGTCTGTTATTTCGAGAATCTTAATCTTTTGGTGTGAGATCTGGTCGTACGGATTCAGCAAACATGCATTTCGTTTATAATACAGAATGGTCACTCCTGATAATTGTTACTAAAACCGGCATCCACTGAGACATGTGCACCTAACCATGACACAAATGCCCTTATCAGTCAGGCAGGGGCAGATGCTTGGGGCTCATTCTCTCTGACATGCTCTTTGGAGAATGACACAAAGCAGAGAATCTATTGGCTAAAAGTCAGCAGAAACCTGGTACCAGCTGTAGCTCCCGATTGAATTAAACAACAGCTCCGAGGAGAAACCTGAAGATAGCTATCATTTACCTGCACTTTGGTGCATTTAATGAACCAGATAGGTGTGCATGAGCCTGACGAATGCGCTCTTTATGCTACAGGGCTGGTGATAGAGGCCATGATATCCATGACCTGCACTTTGTATCAAAGCTCTATCTTACCTGTAGCAGTTATTCTCAAATTTATTGTAGCTGGCGAAGGCGATAAGGACTCCGAAACCTGCCCCCAGAGAGTAGAAAATCTGAGTGGCAGCTTCAATCCACACCTGCAAAATACAAAACATACTACATTGATAAGAGAGACAGGAAAAACTGCAGTATATATATATATATATATATATATATATATATATATATATATATATATATATATATATATAGACTGGGGACATATAATACACTCATTGGCCATTTTCTTAGCAACTGCTATCTTTTACATTCTGAATCATTCTTGGTAGAATGTTTTTGGGGTGGTGGGCCATTCTCAATGAAGCAGTTGCACTGACATGTAAAACCACCATGCTGGAAACACTCCACCAGCTCCAACAAGATCAGTGTTGGGAACTGCTGTGCTAGGAACTGTCTGTCTACCAGCAGTCCTGTGGCCATAAACCGATCAATGCTGACACAAGATGGGTTACAATCTGTAAAATGTCACTGTCTTTTGTTTTCATTAATTTTCTGTCAAAACAGACATTATGGCAACATTTTGTAACATTTTATTTCTAAGAATAACAGCTTTGAAATCATGCTAATGCTCCAAATACTTGAAATAGAGAGAATACTTTGGTGAAGCGGACAGAACAACACTTGCGAGAACTGTGTAACGCTGTGTAACCAGAGTCATTCAGTCCACATGTTTCTGTGTCTCTCAGCTTTCAGTCCAGAAATGCATGTAAAAAGCATGTCCTAGCTCAAACAGCACTTCCCAATTGCATGGGGAGCCCAGGAGCAAGACATGCCATAATACATAATTCTTACATAATTCTGTTTTAAGATACCAGTTAAGCTGTATGCACAAGCTACTTCTGAGAATATGACATATAAGATATTCGACTTATAGGGAATTATTATTATTAAAGGGAAAGGACAAGGGACAATCAGTGGGAAAAGGGGTAACCATGACCCATGAAAAAATTGGTAGAGCACAAAAATGATCCCCCTTATTATCATTCATTTTTTAAGGAAAGAAGAAAATCCCCTCTTGTGTCAGTAAAATGTAAAAATGTGTATTTCTAATAAAGTGGACACTGAGTAGATGCAGATACAGAAAATTCTGAAAAAGCAAAGTCAACTCTTCGTAAGAAGTTTAGATGCCAGTTTTCCTTAAATTACTCAGAGACTCACTTGAGGATTCTTTAGCTTATTCAGGTCAAAGTTGAGGTATTCACGGATTCCTGTCATAGCACCAGGAAGAGTGATACCTCGAATCAGCAAAACCAGCAGCACAATATATGGCATGGTGGCAGTGATGTACACCACCTGCGAACATATACACACACACCAAAGCACAGTGCTAATGAGAAACATTTATTATTTATTGCATAAAAGAAAACACAACAACAAAAACCATGTATCTCCATTTTTACCATTTTTACTTTTTGTCTGGCAGCTCTTTTTTACATTGTGAAACAATTTCATGATGAATGGACCAACAGAAATGCTCCAAAATGAACTGGAATAAAGTGTTTTTACATGGATGCCCACTTGAAAGTCAAGTTTCTGAAATTTGGAGATACAAGGTTTTCGCATGACAGCAAAGATTTACTAAATAACTATACACAAGTGCTAGTATTAAGATGTGCCCTGTGTAATTATCACACTACCATCACCATGCAGTATGTGTGTACTTACATGTTGAAATTCTGTCTGATAATAATTTTAATGAATACATTTACATTTATGGTATTTAGCTGACGCTCTTATCCAGAGCGACTTACAAGGTTACTTGTATTACAGAGGTGGGCCAACATAGTGTTAGGAGTCTTGCCCAAGGACTCTTATTGGTGTAGCGCAGCATAGCCACCCAGACCAGGAATCGAACCCCAGTCTCCCACATGGTATGGTAGCTCACTGGCAGGTAGTGGTGTTATCTGTTGCGCCACATCAACCGCTGAATAAACACCAAACAAGACAGCACAACGCAAAACATATCATATATTATAAAGGAAACTGATTTTACTACCTTTCCAGAAGATTTAACGCCCTTCCACAAGCTGAAGTACAGAATGATGAGCACCACCACAAGGCAAAGGACGAGCTGCCAGCGAGGTTCTTTCAGGTCATGGATCCCTTCACTCTCATGGAAGCGCAAGACTTCACGTCTAACAGGAGGAAGCATACATTCATGCTAATTATCTTTGGTCCGTTTCATAGAAATTTGCTTTTGGAACTTCTGGACAAAAGTATTGGGACACCTGCTTATTCATTTGTTTGTTCCAAAGTACAAAGGGTATAAAAAAAGAGTCGATTCTGCTTTTGTTGGAGTAACTGTCTCTACTGTACAGGTAAAGCCTTATACTATTGCATACTACTTTTAGAGCATTGCTGTGATGATTTGATTGCATTTAGCAACAAGAGTCACTCCCAGAGCTCATTCACAACTCCACAATTCTTCCCGAAAGCATTGGATGGAGCACCAACCATCATTTCAGAGAGCATAGTTCCACTGCTCCACAGCTCAATGCTGGGGGGCTTTACACCCCTCTAGCCCACACTTGGCATTAAGCATGGTGCCAGAGAGTCCTATTCTAGCGGCAGTACTTCTCTACAGGGACTAGACAAGCTGTGTGTGTGTGTGTGTGTGTGCATTTGCACATCTGTATCAGCAAAGGGTGCAACTTAAAGTAGTTGAAAGCATTCATTAGAACGTGTGCCCATTGTCCATTTGACCATATAATGCATTTTCACAAGAAAATGAACAGATCATTATTTTAGATCATAATTTTAACAGTGCCAAGACTGAGCCAGTTCTGCCACTATGCCACTTCTGTTTTTATGCTGGGCTGAAGTGCACAAGATGACACGATGCTGTTGTTAATGAAACCATCCACAGTCTACGGTTAGGAGTTAGGACACAGACTGTTGTTCACAAAAGACCTTGCCAAAATGACGAAGCCTTCAATACAACACACAAACCATTCATCAGAACCAAAAACAGAAGGATCAGATGATAATTTGCTAAAACCCACAGCCATGAGTCAGCAGTGGCCTGGAAGGAAGGTTTATACACAGATGAGCCAAAGATAAACCTCTACGAGGAGATGGGAATCATGTGTGGGAAAGAGCTGAAAGTATCCAAAGCATGCTACTTCATTGAAGCAGAGTGTCATAGATTTTGGAGATATGTAGCAACCCCTGGAACGTTTTCACTCACGTCTAGTCATGCTGGAACTCACATTTTATTGGTAATGGCAGAAGCACTCTACCTGTTTGAAGAGAATCCTGCTCCATACTCATTCTGCTGCAAGGCAATGATCCAGGACACACTGCCAGTGTAACCATCAGGGGAAGTTTCAGATATGAGGTGATTACAGTGAAAAGTTTTGTCCTTGCCAAATCAATCCTCCAAGTAACATCCAATCAAACATGCATCTCACTCGCAAAAAAGAAGCCTGTCACTTGTTTCTGAACACTAACAAGAGCTGAAAAGAGACTTGGCGTAGCGCTTTAAAAAAGATCATAGTGTCAGCTGATCACAGGCCTGGCGTAGCAACCAAACACTAAACGCTTCCAGTACGGTCATTATTCAGTTATTTTCATTTGCTTTCATTTCATTTGCAGACAAAAGTCTTGGGACACCTGCTTATTCATTGTTTCTTCCAAAATCAAGGATATTAAAAGTTTAACAGAGTTTCCTGTGCTATTGTTGGAGTAACTCTCTACTGTCCAGGGAAGAAGTTCTACCAGAATATTTGGAGTACTGCTGTTTTTAAATGCATTCAGCGACAATAGTGTCAGTGAGGTCAGGATATTAAATTATCAACATCCCACCTCATCCCCAACTCATCCCTCCCAAAGGTATTGGATGGAGCACCATCATTCCAGAGAACACAGTTCCACTGCTCCACAGCTCAAAGCTGGGGGGCTTTATACCCCTTGAGAACACACCTGCCATTAGACATGGTGCCAATAGGTTCATGTTCATCTGCACCAGAGAGTCCTATTGTATTGCCCAAACTTCTCTACTGCGACTGCTATCTATAATTTAAGGAACATGCAAAAGATTAAGTCTTTGGAGCAATGCTATACAAGAACCACTTTTGGGTTCCTAAAGAAGCTTGTGCTTGTATGTTAAACATTTGTAAGGCATATTTTAAGAGTGCATAATATGGGAACTGTGGGCTGATGAAGATTTTTTATATATACTTTTTTATAATATTTTTATGTACACTGTAAAATAAGTAGATACTAATACTAAATAACAAATCATAAACAAAAGAAAATCACTAAGATGAAGGTAATGCACAAAATGCGGATGTTTGAGTGCAGTGGCCCAGCACCAATTAAACACAGCCAATGCTAATATTATTATTATGATGCTGCTCTAATGTTCTTGTAATAGTTATTTGATGTATTTGATGTATTTGCATTTCAGGACTTTGCTTCACTCATTGCTGCTTAAGCGAACAAGTGTCCATTTACTTGCATTAGTCT
Source organism: Salminus brasiliensis (assembly GCF_030463535.1). Lineage (NCBI taxonomy): Eukaryota > Metazoa > Chordata > Actinopteri > Characiformes > Bryconidae > Salminus > Salminus brasiliensis. The sequence continues at coordinate 16,101,812 of NC_132902.1, read as the reverse complement.
TTCTAATACTCTGATTTTACACTTGCTTATCACCAGAAGCTGGACTCTGAAAAAACTGATAGCATCTCTGGAAATACACTGGGGGCTGGAGGTCTTGGCTCTTTCATCAGACTCATCTTTGTTTTTATCTGTGTGGGGTGTCTGAAGAGAAACCGATTCAGTATTTTATGGCTTCATTTCCTGTTCTCTGTCAATACACAGTCACACACACACATACAGAACACACACACATATACTCTCTCTCCCAAAACACACACTTACAGACACATTCCCCATGGCGGTGTCCTGAAGCAATCTGGCAGGTCTTGGCTTACCAATAAAGCCCTGTGGACCCATTCCCTTAGGTTCTTTTCATGCTCTAGGTGGAGGGGCTTTCAAAGGTTCAAGAATTTTTATGGTTTCATAAATACAAAAGTGAGAAACGTACAAGAGATATACAGTATAGGGCCTCACCTTTCCTGTGATAAATATTTTCTCACTGCATTTCACTTTCTTCGTGTCACAGCAAAACATTAGCCCCACACCCTGTGAGAAAAGACCTGCTGAACGTGGCAGTCTTTAGAAAGGTGCTGTCTAGGTGCTAATAGTTGCAGCGTCCCTAAAAACTGTAAAAGGAAAAAGAGTTTAAGGCCATTGTTCTTTTATAATAAACAAACCCCTATAGGAACATACTGTTTCTGCTTTTCCTTCCGACATAAGAAGTGGGAACAGGAATGTGGGATATTGTTTCCTTGCGTTTTATGGTTTACGAGTTAAAGGTTTGTTCGTGGATTTTTCTTTCAGGTCACTTTTTCTAATACTTGCCGAAAACATTTTGGTGTGAAGGCTCTGGAAATGAGTGAATAAACAATATGTGGATTTGGACCACCAACATGTGAGCAATTAGTAACAGCAGGTATCTCTACTCATGCATCCACAACATATAACTCATCCCCATAACAACCGTTGCTGGTTCATTAAAGAAATACTGACAAATGATATTTAAAATGAACAATACTCTCTTCTCTACAAGTAAAGAAAACCTACAGCAAAGGAAAGAGTGAAAATCAGTGTAGGGTTTGCACTCTGGGCCATCAATGGCAGCTTTTTGAACGTAAAGTAGAGCACACAAGCTATCCAGTTAGTAATGTCTATGTGTATCGGAGATCGGTAGACTAATGAGGGCCGTCTGCAGACTGACATAACACTTTTGCAATGCACAAATGGAATGTGATCTGCTGTGCTTGTCTGAAAGAATAACACACAGAACCATCAAGAACTGAAGGATAATGAAAAGGTAAATAATTAAACAGAATGCTAACAAACAATTATCAGCGCTGATGAAAGCAGGACTTCCAACCAGCTTTCAATTTGGGCTCTTCTGAAGGATTACGTGTTTAAATGTATTGGGAAAGTATTTCATCTAATGTAGTGTGACAGTATAGAATTGTATGTGTCAATAAGTTAAGCAAAACCATAATAATAACTCTATAATAATAAACTGTCACACAAAAACCTTCTATCTCCATTTTTGCCATTTTATCATGGACCAAAAAAATGCTTCAAATGACTTTAATATAAAATCTGTTTACGTTGACTTCCATTGAATGGTAAGAAGGCTTTCAGGCCTTCATACAAGGAATTATTATGCATAGCACAGTTTGTCTTCTGTATGGCTGACACAGCTAAGTGTCTTAACTAATGTAGTTTCCCATTAGTTATGTCAGCTAGCTTGTGCCTAATTACCTACATTAGAAAAAAGATGATGGCAGCATATTTGAATCTAAAAATACAAAGAGCTCAGTTTTAGACTGTCAGTTTCTGCAGATACCACCACTTCATTCTGGGTGGGTTAGAATTTAAAATTTAGATTTTTCTTTGCTGTCTTTCCTCAGCAGCCACAGATATGTCATTTAAGGTAAAATCATTACACTAATAAATGTCTACATTTACAGCTTTTGGCTGATGAGCTTATCCAGAGCATCCAGAGTTCCCTTACCATAACCACTTACAAGCACTTGGGATCACTCTCACTGCAGTGTACATCCACAAAATATGAGCAAATCATCCTTTCATAATCTGAAACAGGCTTCATCTGTCCTGGCTAAACTTTCCACAGCCATCAGTCTTGAACATGGTCACTGACAGTGCATCATTTCATCATCGTTTTTTTTCCCATCCTTGTACCAGTTGATTTATCTTCCTATCATGGGTTATGGGCTTCGTCACACTTTGATGATATCAAGCCATAACAAAAAAACACTCCATCTGGATCTGATTCTTAGGTTCGGTTACAGTGCGATTAGAGATTGCATGGCTTGCACCACATTTGAAAGCCAGGGGGACTTTGGGAGCTGCTTGGTGGCACAAGATAAACTTGTGAGGTGGGCTTGGTCTGCACTGCACTGATGATGATCAAAGCACAGCTGCAAGGTCCACAGGAAGTGAGCAATGAAATCGATAAAGACAAAGAGATGGGCCCGAAGGACCCTTCTGGGTTCTACAGATAAGCGATCGTCCATCGTGGCTGGGTCTTCTGTGGAGCACTTGTGTAAAATATCACATTACCGCAATTATATAGATTACGTCACAGAGCAACCCGTGCCACAGGCCTATCGCCTGACCTTCCATCTATTGTCTGTGTCCTTGTTGCAGCCTCTAACCTCAGAACATTCATTCTTACTCTCTACACAGATCTCCTGTTTCTTTTACGCAAGAGCCTTCTCCCATGTCCCCCTTCAGGCCCCATGAAGAGCATAGTTCTTTATGAGGCAAGCAAACGGTTGTGATTACAGTCAAAAGAATGTTATTTTAAAGTGCCCTTTTACATATGCATTAGTGCACGAATGCAATCATAATTTTACTGACTATTTGAATCGTGTGTTGGGCAATTATTGAATTGAGTGTCTCCTATTCTCAGCAAGTGATGTTTTGATGAACGTGATCCATCACGCATAGGTGTGGAATTGAAAACAGCTGTTTCAACATGTACAACATCATGTGATCTGATGAAAACAGGCGATACTGTACATAGTGATCATAAAGGACCTATGAGGAATGCCGAGCACATGCTGATTTAAACGTAACATGATATATAGAGCTTATCTGTACCTCTCATATCATAGCTAGACCTCAATGGATCAGAATCTACAGTGCTGAGTGCTTTCTTTACTTTTGACTGTTTGGGTTATTCTGGCTTGGACTATTTCCCTGGTTAAAGACCTGAAGAACTGATGTCTATCTGAGAAAGTAAAAAGACTGATCAATTAGTTGGTCAGTCACACAGTACAGTGCTTATATGTAGGGCAAACACTACCTTGCCAGCTTAACTACAAATGTTACCAGTGCCAGGTCTTCCTATGCCCAAACCACGCGTGTTGTATAGGGTTCCTGACCTGCCGCAGTGATAATCTATGGCAAGACTTTGTAGTTATATATTAGATAAGCTCATTATACAATTTCGAAGAGCTACAGAGTACCGGGTATTCAAACAGGCCTAAGTAATGCTATGTTCATGAATCAAGTCACGACAAGTACAATAACAATGGCCTGCTTTATTTACAGGCCTACTTAACATATCTGTTTGGCTGTAACTTTAAAGCAACATTACTCCTTAGGGGCGTAAAAGGAAAAAGCTACTGACAGCCAATCAAGACAACAAGAGACAATGAACTACTAGTCAATTAGCTCATGTAAGCCATCATTATGCTCCCTCTGCCAATGAAAATGTATCTGAGTAATCAAAATGTTAACAAACTCAGCCACTTCTTTGTTGCTGCTACAGTACCAGAATGGACCTACAGTGCTTCAGTGGCCTAATGGTTAAAGAAGTGAAAAAAAAAAAAAAAAAAAAACCCAGAATTGAACAAAAAGCAAGCTCAGCTGCATTTCTGCAGCACACCACCAGCTTTATTAGTCAACAGGGACCAATCACATTAGGGCTAAGACATACTCTGTCATTTACACAAGTAAACAAAACAGAGAAGTTAAGCAAAATGTGTTTACAGAGTTTGTGGGCTTGCTGTAAAGATATAAGGCAGCATTAGGCAGAACAGTGTTTTACACTAAATGCAGTGGAAAGCATCTTCACACTGACACAGCTGATTGACACTACAACTATATCCAGTAAGTCAAATCAATGAACTCAGCTGACCAATAAAAAAACAACTTTGACTAAAGCAGCATTATGCAAGAATTGGTATTTCTTGCTCCTTGGCTCCCCCTGCAGTCAGGAATTGTAATGTGCACTTTCAGCCACCTCTAAGGGACACTCTTTACATACACATTTCTGGACAAGCTGAGAGGGACAGAAATGCATATGTAAAGTGTGTCCTTTAGGGGTGGCTCAAAAGGACACACTTATGTATGCGTTTCTGGACATGCATTTCTGGACAGGATTTTACATGAATGTAATTTGGGTTATGCAGTGTCACACAGTTCTCATGAGTGTTGTCCTGTCGCTTTACCAAGGTCAATACTTCTTGGGACCAATTTTTAAGTTGATAAACTTTTACATTTAAGTATATGGTGTAAAATTATATTTCATGTTTTAGGTAATGAAAGTGTTAGTAAACTTAATATCATACTTAATATCATACAGTTTGCTACCCATATATTTACATTTGGCTTTTATCCAGAATGTCATTTGAATCATGTTACTCAGGTGGGAGAATGCAGTTCTGTAGTATGCTTTGCCCAGTCAGGGAATCAAACCCTTGTCTACCTCTATCTTAATCAAAAGGTCAAGTAAAAGGAATATGCCAAATATACCTAGACTTTACAGTATAACCTTTTGGACAGTATAAGCCACATATACCTAGGTATATGTTTCTGTATACTTTATATAAGCCAAGTACAAGTTTAAGGGATACAGATCAAAATATACCTTTACAAAATAGACATTTCTGTATACTTTTTTGTATTTCTTCTATGTTTTGCGATCACATCATATCATACAGCTGTCAAAAAGAATATACATTGGATGAGTGTAAAATACCATGTAGAACTGTAGATCACATAATTCCTTGAATTTGGTTTTGCATGCTAAAACCAAATTAGTAACCACTTCACTTAGTTCTGTAGAAAGCTCTGTAGAAATGCCTAAACCTCTACCTCAATGCGGTACTTCTTGCTCAGCTTTAAGGCCAAATGCGATGCCTTTGAGACAGATGCTTTAAACACCTTCAACACATGTCAAGAGTCCTAGCACAGCAGTAAATCTGATCACACAGTCTTTATAGTGCCAATGGAGGGCCACAAAATCAACACAAAACAACATGTCCACTCAATAAAAGCTGGGGACCCTTACTATGCCACAGGTTATCTTGCAGTAAACCATACGTAGAAAACATAGAAAACATACCCCGGGGTCTCTTCTTGACCACTAAGCTGTACAGATAGTGATAACAACAGCTTTTCTTCCATTCAAATCACAGCTATCTGAGCCAAAAACTCTAACTAGTATAAGCAAGATTCCTTATAATTGAAGACTAGCAGGGATTTTGGCTGGCTTCGCCTCCCTAGTGCTCACTCATATTGCCTCCCTACTCTTTTCACTTCAATGTTCAATGCCAAGCATATCTAATTACCCAATTTCACAAATAATGCATATACTCTTTGCCAGTAAAGCTATTACAGAGTATCATATTTACCATACAGAGTATCTGCAGGCTGTAAGACCAAGGATGTCCACTTACTTAGGCTAAAACATCTACACCTACTCTGGTTAGGAAAGATATCTGTTTAAACATCTTTAGACATGCTGTGTAATAACCTCCTAAGGGCCTGGACATGGGCCCACACTTCAAATCATCACTCTCATAACTAACATTATGGCTTTATAATAGCTTATAATAACTAGCAGCGTTTGACCCTTTAAAAATCTTGTGAAATTAAATGTATCTGACTTTTTTGTATTTGGCAATCAGCCATAACATTAGCACCACTGACAGGTGAAGTGAAAAACATTGATTATCTTTATCTACAGAGGCATCTGTCAAGGGATGACATATATTAGGCTAAAAGTAGTAAAAATGTGGAGGTTTAAGGATCTGAGACACCTGGATCAAATTGTGATGGCTAGACAACTGGATCATAACATCTCCATAACATCAGGCATCAGGTTTGTGTTTTCTTTCTGGTATGTAGTGGTCATTACCTACCAAAAGCATTCCAAGAAATGACTACCGGTAAATCGGTGACCAGGTCTATAAGGCTCACTGATGCTCCTAGAGGTCCCACCTCAGAACTTACAGAACTTACAGAAGAATCTCCTGCTAATGTCTTGGTGGCAGATACCACAGGACGCCTTCAGAGGCCTGTGGTTAGATCTGTTGTGGTGGCTTATATTGTGGTGCTGTAGCATTCACGCCCCAGTGCACATATGGACACTTGCGAAACATCATTAAAAAACAGCACATTTACATATATGTGCTTATTCAGCTAACAGCAGTGTAGCCCCCCCTCACAAAACTGGTCCTCATGAACCCCAAGATGGACTTGATTTTTGCTCCCACCTACAGTAAATCATTTGGGTCTTATAACTCCCTCAACACTACCCGACAACTACTAAGCATTAATTTTATGCATATCACCATAAATTAGCAACAATGTGTGGACAGGATTTTGGAGATGTGTATGTTGTGGCTTCTATTAGCCTGTTAGCTACATTTGTCCATGTAGTCCGTCTCTGAGAAATAAAGAAGGCGAAGTGAAAGTGTCTCCAGACAATAGGGCTAATGGATCATTAGCCGAGGGTTCAAAGGGCTCCTAAGTCCTTTTTTCAGAAGATTCCCTCAGAACATTTGTATGTACTGGTTGATAGCCAGTGAGAGAATGTATTATTACACTACCATAAAACCTTAGTGTGAAGATTTCAAATGGTTTTGGAGGGAAAAAAACAAACACTGTCTTGGCCTGTCATAGTTACTTGTTATTGCGGTGAACTTCTGTTCTGACCTACTGTTTCAAGCAACATCAACCGTTTCTAACGTCTAACTCAGGATCTGAGGATCTCATCAGTTTTAAATCTGTTTAAACATTTTTTTTCTCTTCATAACACTACATTGTATTTATTTGAGCCAAAAAAAAAATGTTGCTAAAATGTCAGGTGAACATATTTAAGAATGTCTAACAGAGAAAAGAGAATGCTGATTTTGTGTGTGCAGTTTTGGCATGCTTAGTTGAAGGAAATGAACAATGTTTATAATTAAGGGAAGGCACTTTAAAAAAGAATAGCATTTATAGCATTTCTAACATTAGAACATTTTATAGCATATGCTATAGCTTAGCCTTTTATGCTATGCACGATAAACATCACAATACTAGGACTTTTTTACTAGGATAATTTTATGGCTTGATAAATGGGTATAAATGGGTATAAAGCCCCACAGCACTGGGCTGTGAGTGATGGAGCTCCAGCCAATACAGCTGGGATAAGTTTAAGTGGCATTTCTGATCTATATCTAATCATCCACTGACTTCACTGATGCAAAATCAAATCAAATCCTTACAGCAATGTTCCAAAATCTATATCTAACACTGAAGGAGTAGGTCACTTCAAACCTTTGGATATAGAGTGTATATATCTATACACACACCGATCAGCCATAACAATAATACCACCTCCTTGTTTCTACCCTCATTGTCCATTTTATCAGCTCCACTTAGGTGGACCAACTAGGTAGGTTTTTCTAATAGAGTAGGCAGTGAGTGGACACAGTATTTAAACACTCCAGCAGCACTGCTGTGTCTGGTCCATTCATACCAGCGCAACACACATATTTGAATATGTGTGGAAGAAGCCTCAATCTCAATTACAGTAGAAAGAATAATTAGTTTTTTTTAAAGAATTAACCAAATTAGTTTTTACAAATTGTGGGTCTTCTGTTGTATCTTTCTGTGGCACCTTTATGTTTAAGAGTATAGTGCTGGTCATATAAATATAAAAGCCTGACTGTGTAGAAATGAATGATTAAACAATGCCAGTATTTATTTTTTACTTAATTACTTAACCGACCACTGATGAAGGACTAGAGGATGACCAACAAATATGTGCAGCAATAGATGAGCTTTACATGTACAAGGTGGACCAACACAGTGTTTAAACACTCCAGCAGCACTGCTGTGTCTGGTCCATTCATACCAGCGCAACACACAGTGCTGAGAATGACCCATCACCCAAATAACACCTGTTCTATAGTGGTCCTGTGGGGTCCTGACCATTGAAGAACAAGGTGAAAGCAGGCTAACAAAAGTACTACTGTCTGTTATTATAGAACTACAGAGGGCTCTTATTTGGTAAGTGGAGCTGATCTGATGGACAATGAGCGTAGAAACAAGAAGGTAGTTTTAATGGAATGGCCGTTCAGTGGATATGTCTGTGTGTGCATGTGTTCATTTGTGCAAAAATACATGTGCAAAATCAAAAAATAATTAAAGGTCTGGAACAGAGATTGCTGCTGAGATGGAGATGCTAAGATTGACTATAAGCCAAAAAGAGTTTGAGTATTAATGTGATGGATAAGGTTTAATTTCAATGCAAAAATTAAGTTAGATCATCAAAAAAAAAAAAAAAAACACAATACACTGATTATTCACTCTGTCAGGTCTTAGCTGGTTTCCATCCCTCAGTTTAGTTTTTTTTTCATTGTGCTGCCACTTCATAAATGCCAACCTGCATCTAACTTACATTCCAACGTCATAAGATATTTTTCTGGTCATAGACTTAAAGAGCTTTCCAGAGGAGAATCCGTACTCACAATGTGGCGAGTCCAAGACTAGGATTAATCTGTGTCTGGAAGACTTTCCCATTTTTGACAGCTAAACACTAGCTATTACTCTCTAACCACCAAGGACATGGATTGACTGGCAAAACAATGCACTGAAAAGAAATGTGGGTGGTAAGCTAGTTGATGAAACTTTTCTTTTCTTGAGCTTGTCATACAACATCAGACTTTCCATTGTCTGGCTGCCATGATTGATTACCTACTTCAGGGAAGTTTAGTGGTGACATGAACACTTGTGTGGGATCAGTGAACATCTTCTGTAATCTTTGGTTGCAGACTCTATCTATTGCTGCCTATTCCTTTAGACTGCCTTTATCATCCTCTATGCAGATCTTTCCAAATGACTTTCTTAAACCTATCTAATCAGTCTTTGGGAAAATCCCACCCAACACAGAATCGGTTAACCGAACATACTGCAGGAATGCTGACTCTGGATTTAGCAAACGTTCATACAGTCTTAGAAATATACAGTAAGTCCCAGAAAAGGTTATTTGGAGCAATACTTGAAAGTAGTGCAGGTTTGGATATATGAGGCGACCCCCCCCCCCCAGTACCATGTGGCCAGGCCAAGACTGATTTAGGAACCTTTATTTTTAAGAGAGCTATTTGGCCATTAGGTTCCCTGTAGTGGGCTCATTCATCTGATATGCATTGTATGGGACACCTGTTGTGGATAGATTACACTAATGACATGGCCCTGGGGTGCTGTGTGATCTGACTTGATGTCAGGGTTAGTTCTGGACAATAAAAGAGGCTATAAGAAAGAGGCATAGGGGAGGCATTTAGAGGTTAATGATAGCCTCCTACATCCTCTCAGGCCACTAGGACTGGGAACCCCCGCCTTTAATGCCTTAATGTGTAAAAGAGTAGATGTCAGACAGACGAGTGAGATACAAAGAAAAACGAAAATGGGTAGAAGATGAAATCAAGGGTTTAAAGGATCAAGTAATCTCTGGAGTAATCTCAATTTACTGAATGTGAATAAAATGAATGTTTTTTTTCTTTATAAAGGTGTTTCCTAACACAGCGTATAGCTGGAGTCTTTGGGATTCCCTGCCCTGCATAGAATGGTTGTGGTAGGTTGGGAAGTGGAATAGGTAAAATTATACAGGTCTGGAGTTCAGAACCACTGCCCTACATTCATACATTTTGGCTCAGCAGAATTTACTGTACTGTATTTGAACAGCCTCTGTTCAAAAGTTATCCCTGCTGAATATCCAGCTCAAGACCAGCTGTTGCTGGTAGCTGGTTTCCGATGGTCTAAGCTGGTCTTTGATGGTCAAGGTGCTTGGAAAGCTGGTCATCCAGGCAAAAAACATGCCCTATGTTGGTAAAATAGATGGTTACCTAGGTTGCTTGATGATGCGTTGGTCAATCACAAAGCTGGTCGACAGGTGTGGTCTTGCTGGTCTTAAACTGGCCATGCTGTTGTTGTTTTTTTTCAGCAGGAATATACCAACACAAAGTCTGTCCAATAGAGTTTTCTTCTGGAACTCTACGTAATGTCTTTTGGAACTATCTACTAAAATATTCTTTATAGATTCCTCCTCTTTATGGATCCCAAAGGTTACTCTTTGGCATCACACCAAAGAACCTTTTGTCACATGTATTTTGAAGAGTGTGCAAACAGCAGAACGGGTCAGATTGAAAATAAGGGGGGGTACAGACAAGACAATAAAAGTAAGGGGTAGGGTATCTGAACTAACAGGAAACTATAGACATTCGCTTCAAAGGAGATTTTATTGTCTGTAAGTGTGGGCGTATTTCTGTTTAAAAGCCCAGAGTCTATCTACTGTATGCACTTCACTACCTTTTACACACATTAATCAGCTTTTTGGTGATGTGTGTTTTGAAGTTCAGTTTATAAAAGAAATCAAACAGCACTTTCTTGTGTTTACAATCTGATTAACAGTGTTAAAATAAAAGCTACATTTATTTATATATTAAGAACCACGTCTGACCAACTCTTTAACAATTCTTACCCTTAAGGTTGCTTTCTGAATAAATATTATAGTGGAATCCTTGTTGGTAAAAGGACATTTAAAGTTCTTTAAAGAAGCCTATACAACCGGTTATCTGTCAAGTATGAATTTTAATGATTTGAGTTCAAAACACTTACCTTTAAAAGCAACCTTTAAAAAGTATTAAACATAACAGTTCCTAAATAGTTCTTGACATGGTCCTTTACAGTTCAATATGTAGAAGAAATTTTAAACTTATAACATTTTAAACCTCTCACACATTTATAAACTGTCCATACTAGAGAATAGCCTGAATTGACTTTTTATACTTTATGTTTATGTGTATAGTGACACATAGACCAGAACTGAACTGAATTGAGAGGTTCTTTAAGGAATAAACAATGCTCTATCTATAGCATCGATCCCGATGAATGAGTGTTGGACGGCACTAAAAATAAAGCAAATTATTCCGGGTAGAGTCCAGACCCACCGGGAACCCTGACATGGAAAGGGCAGAAAAGCAGATGGATTGATGGATGTCTGGTGCCTGATATAATAGCATTTATAGCTATATGCTAATTTGCAATGTTTGTCCCATGATTTTTAAAAGTGTGTAGGAAGCTAGTACAAAATCCCCAATGTAGGAGAGGTTAGCAAGTGCTTCCTCAGAGACATGTCAAGCCAGCCAAAACTGATGCTTTTCAAACTACTGCCATCATTGGGCAGCTAAATGAACTTGTAGGACTGCCAATTCTGTTACATCAATCAACATACGGCTGCACTGACTAGCACTATACTGAGTATTGGGGGGAGAGGGAGGGCTATCCAAGCCATCCAGAGAGAGTGAGGCCAATTGTGTTCTCTTAGGCCCCATCCACATTTATCTGTGTGTCTTGGCCAGTCAATATTTACTTTTCTTAGGTGACTAATAATTTAAGTTGTCCCTAGTGTGGAGATTTGTAGGTCTTTTGGTCTTGCTTATTGCTTATTTGATGAATTTGACATCAATCTACATGATGTTTAGCAGCCCCAGCTAGGCTGGCATGCTCACGAGAGTGTTTTAAGGCTTTATTTGCATGGCCATGTGTTTTTTTACCAAGCCTTTTCGACTTGCATGGAAATATTTTCAAAAATGGAGGGAACTTTTTTAATATTTGGATATGTGTGGAAGGAATTCTTAACCAAAGAGGTTTTTACAAAATGTTGGTCTTCTGTTGCATTGCTTCATAGAATCTTTCTGTGGCACCTTTATGTTTAAGAGTATAGTTCTGGTCTTATAAATATAAAAGCCTGACTGTGTATGAATGGTTCAAGAAATGATGCCAGTATTTGTTTTTTACTTAATGCCTGATTAGCCGAATAAGTCAATCAGAGGAAGGCCTCAATCCCTCACCAGAAAGAGTTTTCAGAAAGTGAATAAAAGACATAGCATTAGAGCAAGCAAATGGATTTGTTCAGCATAAATATATTAACATGACCAGAAAGGCAATATGAGAGGCAATATGTTAGGGGGAACTCATGCTCTCAGTAGGCCACTATCACGTGGCTCTCAGCGTGTTATGATTGCGGCTAGAGCTAACAATTGGCACATCAGCTCAAAGTTAAGCACTGTGCATTGTCCCAGTCACTGCTCTGGCTTCCTCTGGGCTGCAGAACCCAATCTCCACGCAGACTCGGGAATGCCTCTCTTTGAAGTGCAAGCGGAATGCCTTTCTTCCTCTCTACTTCAAACGTCAGTGTTTTTGCATTGCCCAGAATATAGCAATGGGTTGGAGGAGGCAGGTTTCAGGGTTTGGGGGGGTGGGGGGTTCTGGTTTTGGGGGTGTGCAGTTGAAAAGTTTCAGTGGCAGTTTTTGTAGTGACCCACTTTTACTGTTCATGTTCATAGGAGGGAGCTTAAAAAGAATTGACAAATCACAAAGCACCTAATCAGTGTTTACATGTACTTGTACATGTACTTACTGGTATAAACAGATAACACAGAGAACTTCAGTGATTGTAGCAATTTGATGATCAGACAAAACTTAAAAACAAAACAAAAAGAAATATCTTCATTCTCATGGAGCATGTCATAAACATTCTCCCTAAAAACTAAACAGAATACATCAGTGAAACCTATCTGAGCACTATGTTAACACTGGCAGAGAGATTTGTGTGTGTGTGTGTGTGTGTGTGTGTGTGTATGTATGTGACTATATTCTTACATCCAGTTTGGGCAAATTCAAATATTGAATACTACTAACTGTATTACAACCCTAAACTATGAGAAATCCTAGTTGCGGCAAGGTGTGCTTTTCATGAAATGAGGTTCCTTTTATTACAAACATACTTTTGGTCATAATTATGGTCAAAAAGCTCTATTTTGACTTCATCAGACCACAGTACTTTTTCCATCTGGAAACTTATTTAACTTGTCTAGATGTTCTAGATGATACTTTGAGTTGAGTGATGATATCACAAGTAAGGTTTCTTTCTTATGACTTATCCAAGAAGATTATGTTTATGCAGGCAACACCGCACAGTCGAATAGTGCACCCTAAAGGTTGATTAAAACATAACGCTAAGCATTCCTGCAGATTCTTGGCAGTCATATGGTGAACATTTGCCTTGCTTGCCAGCATATGAGTTTTCCTAGTTTTTCATATCTCATCTTGACCTCCACAGTTCCCCTGAACAATCTGCACCGTAGAAAAGACAAGCTGAAAACGCTTGACTATTTTCTTATAGCCTTCCTCTTAAGTATTTTCCTAGAGCCATCTTGCGGGCACTGATTACTTACGATATTGGATTTTCAAACAGGTGCTTATACAAGCCTAAGTTGGACAAATGTAGGTACATTCATAAGAAAGGTTAAAGAGTCAGAGACTATATAAAGCTTGTAAATCTGATTCAGCTGCACAAGACATATTGTTGATTTTGGTTTGATTTTTTTTAAAAAGAGATGTGAACCGTTAAATGGTCCTTTGCCTTTTTTTTCAGTAGTTCTTTAATCTGATCTTCAAACTTTCTTGTATATCGTTCTCTGTAGCACCAAAGACGGTTGCACGATTGTTACTAATGAGTGCTGAAAATGATTTTTCAGTACTTTATAAAGGCCTTTTTGTTCAGAGTGTACCGAGAATCAACTACTGTTAAGTCAGTCTTGAAATCTGCTCACAGTATTAAAGCACAACAACTTTTGTGATGTTGTGCAGCTTTTTCATCTATAATTGTCTTTTTTCTTTTTTCATGCTAACAGTTTATTACTAATTATTTGAAACCTTCAAAGTTGTACAGCATGTCCAAATGTTCATTAGAAGGCTAATGAAGGCTTTAAGCTAACTTTAAGTTTTGTGCAAATGCACACACAGTTTGTGACGTCCCTATAGAGACGTTGTGCTGATAAACTCTCTGAAGCAGATAAATGTAAAACTACTGGTACCATGCTTAATGCCAGGTGTTGGATAGAGAGGTATAAAGGTTTGTGGAAAACAATTTCCACAGCACTGAGATGTAGAGTAGAGGAACTGTGTTCTCTGAGATGATGGGAATAAGTCAGGTTTCATAGTTTATTGAGCAAGTCATAATTTATTAGGCACTCACGAAAGTGTCTAATTATTGCATTAATTTATTAGGAAATAACCTCTTGGAATGACCTACTCTCATAGTTAGACACATATAGTCGGCTAACTAGACTGGTATGTTTCTGAAATTTAATTTTCTTTGACAGAAAGTATTATTTATGCTCACAAATGCATTCCTTTACAGCAGGGGTGGAGAGCTAAATTGACAACTGCCTGATGAGTTGAATCAGGTGTATGTAAGCAGGAAAATAATGTGGCAACAACAACAATCCGAAAACTGTGCAAATATATGGCATTCCAGAACTAAAACCTCCCACACTGGTTTTACAGAAACTGTTACAATGTAGACAAGCCTCACAACACTGGCATAAAGCTATGCTATTGCTATGAGGATTTAATTGCATTCCTGAATGTTAGTGAGGGCAGGGCGTTGGGTGATCACCACCCCACCTCATTCCCAGCTCGCTAATTCATCAAAAGTATGAATGTGACATTTTTGTAGTTTTTATAATCAGTGCTAGAATTAGTTTATATAATTTGCTGATCCTTGAGCTCCCTCGGTAATGGTAGTCTTTTGGTGATGGCCAGATTAAAGTGTAAATATGTAAAATGCTGTTTTCCTCTGATATTACTATATAATTATCAGATTTGGTGTTATTACATTATTTATATCACTGTAGTTACACATATCACTTTGCAGAATTCTGTTATATGTTCTTTTTTTATATCTTTGCCATGTAGACAAAACCTCGTACTTACAAAACTTCAAGGGAAGTGAAGGTATAGTCATTTTGGAGCATTTCTATTGGTCAATTTGTGAAATGTTGACACATTGTAGGGAACAACTACAAGGGTTAAATTATGCCAAAAACTATTTTCTTTTTTTGTATTATATGTTATATTTGTATTATTTATGTATTTATATCTGTTTATATTTATATCTCAAGATCAACCTTTAAAATAATGCAAAACAGCTCCTTTCCAAATCAAAGGTCTGCCATAAAGACACATAGGGTTAAATGGCATGAGGAAATATTAACCAAAAAGTTAGAATTTCTCAAAACAACGAGAGAGCCTGATACAATCTGTTTGATTTCAGTAATTCCAGCAATGAGGCAGTGATCCTGCAGAACACACCACTGGATGTTTAATTAGGAGGCCTGTTTGAAAGTGATCCTGAAGGTCTCGCTCAGGAAAAGCCATTAATTTGACATTTCCTGGTGGAGAGAGATCTTTTTAAGCTTCCATTAAAACTTTCACTACACTCACACACACACACACACAACAGAGAGAGTGATCGTTGGAATGCAACCTGCTCCACTTTCACACAGCAATCTGATGCTTATACGCCCCACTGCTTTCGGCTAGACCAAATCAATTATGGCACACTCTGCGGCCTACTACTGTTAGTGATTAATGCCCAGACCCTTTCAACACGTCCTGTCAGTAAGATCCGATTTTAGGCATGTTTTCCATCTTTCATCTTACAGGCGTGTTTTTATTAATAACTCACATTAATACACACACAGACACAGACACAAACACATGCATACACACACAAAAGCTGCCAACATTGTGCAGATGCCTTACGCAACCCCCCACTAGCGCAGAAAAACAATATAAAGCACAATGAGGCCAAAGAGATAAAAGATGGAAAACAAATGCTAAATTAGAATGGAGCGAAGAATGGTCCATTAGGAGCTCTAATAGGATGTAGTGAATGACTGCGACAACATGACAAAGTAGAACAATACGATAAGAACTAATAGTAATTCTTATCAGGAATATGGTAAGCATTACTCCACATGCTTAGAGCAATAACAATGAAATATCTTTAGCTGAAATACTGAAGAACTGTTTCAAACAAATACACTGTATGTGGAGATCCATCACCAAATCATTTAACAAACCAGCCATAGCAGGAAACAGCCAATTCTGAGGCAAGTGACAGATGTTGGCACAATCTAGGTCTTAACTTACTATTCTTGAGAAGCTTTCAGTGAACCTCCAATGAGGCCTCACTTTAGCAGGTCACTAAAGTGCAGTCAGTGACAATACAACACATGGTACACCACTGAATAAGAACGGTCATGCAGAACTTCACTTTTAGGGTTCGTTTATGTTTGTTTGCTTTGTTCTCTTGGTTTGTACCAAAGCCAAAAATGATCCACTGTTGCATTTTAGCTCTGGTTCGAGTTCAGTTCAGACCGACATATTTAACATTGGCCCATGTGAGCCATGATTGGGAAGATTGTACAATGTACATCTGGTGACAATAACAGTAACAATATCCACCATGAACTTTTCTGTACTTTATTTTAACTGATAGAGCAGTGGTTCTCAAACAGGTCCTCAGGGACTCGCAAATGGTTCCGATTTATGCTCTAACCCAACCGGCAACAAAAAGGGATTGAGCAAAAATATGGACCATCTAGAGGTCCTTAGAAGACCAGTTTGAGAAGCTCTGTTCTAGAGCAGTAAGCTACAAGAATCTGTGCTAAAATGAAATATTTAATTGTATGCTGTGCTGCCGTTGCATTAGAAGACCAACATGACCGAATGATGCTGTGAGTGAACAGGCAGACTAATTGCCAGCCTAAATGTTGTAAGCCCTGCCCACCAGACGCAAAAATGTGAACGTTATAAAAATTATAACGTTCACATTATTAATAACCTGCTAAATATACACTGATCAGCCATAACATTAACACTGGTGAAGTGAAAAATATTGATTATCTACTGTGGCATCTGTGAAGGGGCGGATATATTAGACAGTAAGTGAACAGTCAGTTCTTAAATGTGGTGGGTTAAAAGCAGGTAAAATGGGCAAGCATAAGAATCTGAGCCATCTTGACAGATTGTGATGGCTAGACGACTGGGTCAGAATATCTCTATAAACATCAGTCAGAGCTTGTGTTTTTTTTCTGGTGTGCAGTGCTCAGTACCTACTAAAAGTGGTCTAAGAAAGAACAACCAGTGAACCAATGACAGGGTAATGGGCTCCATAGGCTCTTTGATGCAATCCATGGAGACCCCACCTCACAACTTACAGGACTTAAAGGACTTGTTGCTAATGTTTTGGTGCCACATACCAAAAAGGCAAAGACAAAGAGAACCATATTCATCGTTATTCATCGTGTTGTGCACAGATGAATGTTTGACTCCACCTTTAATCCAGCCATGCAGTGAACACACACATACACACTATGAGCGGTGGGCAGCAGAAAGGGTTAAGAACCATGCTCAGCTCGCCGAACCCGGGTATCAAACCCATAACTCTGACAACAGTAGTCTGCGGCTTTTAGACGCCACCACTGTCTTTTAGACGTCTTTGGAGTCCATGCCTCAAGTTGTCAAATCAGTTGTGGCGGCACAAGGGTGGTCCAAATGTGATGGCTGATCTGTGTATATTTTAAAACAATTTTAATAAATCTTCTATCAGCTCATATTCCTTACCCTCTGCCTCTTCTGTCACTGCACACACATACCTATATGCCCTCAGGTTGCCAGATTTTCAAAACCGGCATCAATACTCACTCATATGCCAATTCATTTTTAGGCATCATACTTCTTCCTTCACTGCTTAATAATAAGTGAATACTGTGATTATTAGTGGAAATAGAAGGATCACATTCATGATAAGTCCATACATGCGCTGATATATATATATATATATATATATATATATATATATATATATATATATATATATATATATATATTAATACATGAATAAATTGTGTGCATAAGTGAGCAAAATGCATATTCTGTGTGAGGTTGCAGAAAAGACAAAATATTATCCTAAAATATAGGCCAGGTAAGCAAGTTTTGGACAAGTCTCAAAATTAAGTTTGGATAATTAGTTTTTTTTTTATGATTTTACATTGCAGTGGCTAAAATACACCAAATCTTACACACATATGTTACTTTTCTGGTCAGGAATTTGATTGGGATTGTCACCTCATTTATGTAGTCTTGATATAATTGCATTATCCTACCCATTTCATTCCAGAAATGGCAAAAATGGCAAAGATCTGACAATCACCAGCCTCCACCTGTGTTGACTTCTAATTACACACTTTTCTTTCTGCTTTCAGAAGTGATATCACACCCCCTTCCCCTTCTCCCCACTGCCACCAGTTTGGTCCTGTTGGCTGCCCGGGTCTAGGCTCCGCCCCCTGCTTATAAGTTCGGCGGGATCTGCACAAGTCCCAACGGGACCTATGCCAAAGACAATCAACAGTTCTAACTTGCTAACATTGTTCCCATCTCAGTTATTGTCAAGATTAAATTTACAATTAACTGCCCTCATGTCTGCAGTCTTCTGGTGAAAATATAAAGACACCTGACTACGGTACAGTGCTGATATACTGCTCGACGAACAGGTAAGCATGATAAAAACAGCCATGTTTCCAGTTACTATAGCCACCCTGCAGAATCCTTTCATTACCACCACTGTTTTCAGACTGTTATAGCAGTTTCACTCCCAAACCTTTCTCAGGCTCTATGCTATTCTGACCCTCCGACTTCAGTGAATCAAAGTTAGTTTGCTGGAAGCAGACCAAGACTTTTGGAGGATCACGGTTCAGTTTGTTTGGGTAGGGGTGGAGTGAGCACACCTGTCAAAATGGACTGAACAAAAGAGAAAGCTCAAATTGTCTGCCCTAGGGGTACAGGGTAGGTCTGACAGTGTCCTACATCATGACACATAAAATGCTGAAATGACACATGTAGCTGAAATACTCAGCTTTCCTGGAAAAAAAACAGGACGTCTCGCCGCCCTTAGCGGAGCACCATTGTCCTCTGAGCTGCTCTTGCTCTGATTAAGAGGTGCGATGCTACAAAACAACAGCAAATCACATGCACAAGAAAGAACAGGATGTTAGAGTATAGGAACAGGATAGAACTCTTGGAACTCACGCATAGAACTCTGCAGCTGGCGTTCTGTTGTACTTGGCATAGGAGGATCCACTACCCATGAGCGAGGAGCTATTGATGAGCTTGGGGTCTTTGCACAAGGGGCTGTTCCATGTGTTGTTACAGTGCTGCCAAGGCAGTTCACTTGTGAATGAGGAAAACAGGTAGTACAGAGACCAGGCTATAATGACGTTGTAGTAGAAGCCCACGTACAACGCTATGATGATCACGGTGTAGCCAACACCTGTAGACACAGAACATAGCCTCTGGTAAATGCTCAGCATGACCTGACATTAAAAAAGTGCACAACTAAGCTCAGCAAATGTAAAAAATGTAAAAAAAATCTGTAAAATTTACAGTATTTTTTTCACTATAAAAAATATATGGTCACAATAAACAGTATGTTTTTTGGCAACCATAAATTTTAGATTCAAGGGCTGTTTTGTTTACAATATATTACTGTGAAACTACCATGAAATTACTGTAAAAATCAAGTCTTACCAACTAAAATTTTTTTGTGAACCACAAAAATTCTTTCATTTCTTAACTGACTAATAATAACTAGCTATAATAACTATAATAACAGTATAATCCTATGGTAATGCAAGAGTGACACTCAAAAGCACAAAAAATGGTAACTAGCTCTTATAGCCTTCAACATTAAATCCAGTTAGTCAACCATGGTATACTACATAAATGTACAGCCAAAAAAGGTGGCCTGGGTGTAATGACTACACATTGGCAGTGACTGAAGGTGGTGGGGACACGCCCAGTATGCAAATAGATGATTCCAGGAGCCAATGGGAAAGGAGTTTTACTTCAAAACGTTGCACAATCAAACCCACTGTATATGGCTGATACAGCACAGCTGACTCACAACACGTGAGAAATAATTAAATCCAATAGTATTTTGGCTGATTTGTGCATTTACAGTATTTCACTGGCAAAGAAACTGTATTTAACCTTTTTAGTGTGGTTTAACAGCTTTTCATTATAAAATTTACGGACATTTTTGACAGTGTAAATCAGCGACTGAAGCTTGAAGAGAATAGAGAGATAAAAAAAAAAAACAGACCTTTGAAAACAGGGCAGATCTTCCACACTGTGGCTGCACCTTCCCGGTTGTACTGGCCCAAAGCCAACTCCATGTAAAACAGCGGCATCCCCGCAATGAACAGGAACATGGTGTATGGGATCAGGAACGCTCCTGGAGAGACACATTGTATGGATTTTAGCATTGCAGACACAGAAAGGAAAGACCTCTTAAAACAAGGGTGGCAGAAAGAGTTCTTTGTGGGACGGTCCAGGGGAACCAGTTCCTAATAACAACTACAGTGAATGGGTCTTCAGAGAAACCTCTGATTTTTGTGTGTGAAGAACCTTTTTAAAGGTTAAGAACCTCAATGTAAATTCTTCTAGAAAGAACCCTTAAATTGCTACGCAACTTTTACAGATGATTCATTAAACCTTTGAAAGCTTCCTCACACTTGAACATCTCTTTTTCCAACAAGTTTATTCAGAGAACCAATGTGGTTCTTCTATAGCACCATTTTTGGCACCTTTTGTTTAAGGTATACCCGTAAACAGAAAAGGTGCTACAAAGGGTTCTTTATAATAATGCCATAGATGTAAAGGTTCTTTACCTATTTAAAGGTTCTTTACACTTACTT
This sequence comes from Salminus brasiliensis, assembly GCF_030463535.1. Lineage (NCBI taxonomy): Eukaryota > Metazoa > Chordata > Actinopteri > Characiformes > Bryconidae > Salminus > Salminus brasiliensis. Next base: position 16,080,936 of record NC_132902.1, on the reverse strand, counting down.
ACACCGATCAGCCATAACATTATAACCATCGACAGGTGACGTGAACTGATTATCTTCATCTACAGTGGCATCTTTCAAGAGGTGGGAAATATTAGACAGCAAGTTGTTAACAGCTGACACGTTAAAAGCAGGTAAAGTGGGAAAAGTGCTTCAGAACATCTCCAGAATATAAGACAGGGCTTGTGGGGTCTGTTCTTGGACCACGTTTGGTAGGTAATGACCACTATTTACTGGAAACACCCCACAAGACCTGCCTGATACTTTGGAGATGTTTCGACCTCACAATTTACACCTAGTCAAAGTGGCTGAGACTCTTAGGCTCGCCCATTTTTCCACATTTTTAACACACTGCCTTCAAGAACTCACTGTTCACTTGCTGCCTAATATGTCCACCCCTCATCAGATGTCACTGTAGATGAAGACAGTCTATGCTTTTCACTTCACCTGTCAGTGGTTATGTTGTGGCAGCTCAGTGTATTAGCTACAGGTTAAGTGCAGCTTTTGTTAAAGTTTCTCTTTCCAAACTGTTTGTTAATAATTTGTTAAAAGTACTATGGCTTCATTCTACAGATAAATAGTCTTTAAAAGGGCACAGTGGAAATAGAAGGATCACATTCATGATTACGGGAACAAGTCCATACATGTGCTGATCCAGTACACAGAACAGAGTGAAGTCACCTGTTTTAAACAGTCTGCTGAGAGTTTATTTAAAGGGGGTTATTTTGCTCTGGACGGGATAATACCATAATACCACAGCCCCCAAGTCATAATTTTGTGGAAAGCCCTGAAATGTTCCATCAGTTCCTGAATCACTCTCCAAACAATTGCAGCACCGGCCTGCCGGTCAGCAGTAGCCTACAAAACGGGTGCGGAAGATTTATCCCAAACACAGTGAGCCAGCTGGTTGACTCCTGTCTATAAACTACAGGTAAACATGGAGAAGAAGGTATTTTGCCTCACCCAAAGCCTTATTTTATGTGAACTATTGGTTTGACCCGGGTAAGTTAGGTTAGTATGGGCAGAATAAGGTCTAAGAATAAGCTTCAGTTCTTCTGAGTTATCTTAAAACTGCAAGCATAACGTATTGATAGAGTGGACTACACACTGGACTACAGACTTTGGGACATCAGGTGAGGACATTGTGTTAGATTATTAAATCTGTTCATTTGATATTACTTTTTACAGGATTTACAGAATCTTCAGAGCTATTTTACAACTGCATGCACATGTTATTGGTAGGGTACATTACACACGTGGGACTTGTGTAAATAAAGGACTGTGTGTTACAGGTATTGGTAATAGGACATACATGCCATAGTCTGTTTATGATGAAGCTTTGATTTTGATTTAATTATCCAATAGAAAATAATTTAATTTATATTTACAGTATCTATCCACACATCTATCCTGACATCTTGCTTCGTTTTAGTCAGGGATGTTATTTGACCTGAAGGAAATAAGGTAAATGTCTTGTAGACCCTGTCAGAAATAATGTCTCAGAAATGTCTTAACAGTAAAGGCTTTAAAAGAGTTTTCCTAGAACTGCAAGCCACGAATCATTTAACAGGTATAGCATCCTTACTGTATGCTGAGGTCCTTTAAAGTAACTCTGCGTAAGGGACAAGTTCTATCCCCATAGACTACATCAACCAAGAACCTATATATTTTTTTAAGAGTTATAGAGATGTTAAGTTTGATATGGTTAAAAAATAAGGAAGTAAAGTAATGTTTTTTTTTATATATATATATTTTATTTAATATATCTGTCCTAGAACTCTATGTTCTAGCTTGGAACGATTTAGAAATCTATATTTTGAAGAGTTAGAGATGCTAGGTTTCATAGGGCTAAAGTATTTAATGTCTACATAAGGTAAACATTCTGTTCCTAGAGCAATTTAGGAACCTGTATTCTTAAGAGTTTGAGATGTTAGGATTGACAGAGTTCAAAATTAAAGAACGTATAAAGTAAAGGTTCTATCCTCATTAAGAGCTTTCCTAGAACCCTATGTTACGACTAAGAACCGGTCAGGAACCTATTTGTTTTAAAGGGTGTGCGATGCTAGGTTTCATAGGACTAAAGATTAAAGGTTCTAACCCATTATTTATTTAATCTAGAACTTTATGTTTAGGAACTATTTAGGAACCTGTACTCTATATTGTTGAGATTCCCGAGTTCTAAAGTTTGATAGGGTTAAAGATTGAAGAACCTCAATGTGAGATAAGGGTTCTATCCCAATTAAATATCTGTTCTAACCAATAGCTTATATTTTCAATAGGACTAAACCAACAAATGAGTGACCCTACATTGACCGGATAGCCTGTACACCTCCATGTACTCTATATCCTGTATAAAAAGCATAAACACTGGGTTTTACCTCCTCCGTTCTTGTAGCACAGGTAGGGGAACCGCCACACGTTGGCCAAGTCCACCGCAAAGCCTACGACGGACAGCAGAAAGTCCAGTTTCTTGCCCCATGTCTCGCGGTCGTCGTGCTCGCCGGTGCCGGAGGTGTGGTTGCGCCCGCACGTACCCGCCACGCTCGAGTTGGTGTACTGGACGCCGTTGTGCTCCTTGACCAGGATGAGCTCCACGTCCTTCTTCTCCGAGGTGTAGGGCTTCAGCGGAGCCACCGAGGACAGCTTGTGCTCGGGCATCACGTGCACGTTCATCGCGGATCGCCGGTCGCGCGCCGCTCCGGGAGCTCGCCGCGCTCGCGCTCTCGCTCTCGCGCACCTGATGGTGTGGCGAAGGGGAGACGGGAGCCGCTGGTAGTGATGATGGTGGTGATGATGATGATGAGGAGGAGGAGGAGGATGATGATGATGATGATGGTGGTGATGATGAGGAGGAGATGGAGGAGGAGGAGGAGGAGGAGGAGAAGGAGGAGGAAGAGTAGAGTGGAGAAAGCGCGTCTCCGCTGAGACACTCTGCGTCGTGGAGAGGTGGGGACGGCTCCTCTGCTTCATCAGCTGCACAACAACATGAAACACGAACAACAGTAAGAAAAGTTTAGCGAGTGACAGAGAGAGCGAGAAGCGCGAGACAAACTAGAGTCTGTGAAGCACGAGCGAGTTTACATATGAGTTCTGAAAGCGCAGAAAGAGCGCGTGAGCAAAAGCAGATGCAGTAGAGCAGTTCAGCGAGCGACGAGGAAAAGATTAAGCCCTCTGTGTCACATCTACTACTACTGTCCTCTCAGCGCGCCTCCAGCTGCGCGGGCTCATGCTTTGGATCAGATCAGCCTAAAAGCCCTGCATGCCTTCCCTGCGCGCTCACAGTCAACAGGTTAGGGTAAGCCTTGCTGCCCCGCTGCTCTGCTGCTGCTCTGCTGCTGCTCTGCTGCTGCTCACACTCAGCGGAAGTTTGAGTGTAGTTCGTACTTGTCACGCAGAGAGGCTTCGGCCATGGCCGGCTGCTGCCGAGCTCCGGATGCGAATGAGCTCCTGCCCATCCTCATCCCAGCTTAAGTGTCCCCTCCCCTGGAGCCAGAGGCAGCGCGATCTGGGAGGATAGGAGTCCACAACCTCCTCTTCCACGTGATGTTTTATATGTGAGCATGGGGGATATTTATGTATTTCTTCATTATTATCTTCATCATTATCATAATTGTAATCATTATCATTGTCATTTTTAGTATCATCATCTATTTTATCTACATTGGAGTCCTTATCATAATCATCCTCAACACCATCATCTTCATCTTCTAAATATTTTCATCATCATCATCATTAACACCTTTCTAATCATCCTCACTTGTACTATCATTGTATTATTTTACTTCATCATCATCTGCACCATCATCACCATCATCACTATCATCATCACCATCATCACTATCATCATCATCATCATCTGCACCATCATCACTATCATCATCACCATCATCACTATCATCATCACCATCATCACTATCATCATCACCATCATCACTATCATCATCATCATCATCTGCACCATCATCACTATCATCATCACCATCATCACTATCATCATCACCATCATCACTATCATCATCATCATCATCATCACCATCATCATCATCTTCTTCTTCTTCATTTTCTAAATATATATTTTTAGGAAATTACCTTTCCTTATCTTCTTCTTTTGTAGTCATTATAATCATCATCATCATTATCATCATCATCATCATCAGCATCATCATCCTCATCACCATCATCTTCTTCATCTTCTACATATTTTTAATCATCAACACCTTTCTAATCATCTTCACTTGTACTACCATTGTATCCTCTAATTCATCATCATCTGAACCATCATCATCATCATCATCATCATCATCATCATCATCCCATCATCATCTTTTCCATTTACTAAATATTTTTATATATCAACATTAATCCTAACATTTATAATCATCTTCTTCTCTTGTACTTTCATTATAATCATCATCATCATCATGATCATCATCATCATCATCATCATCATCAATCATCATCACAACATCATTATTTTTACACTTCCACATCATTATCTTCATCATGATCTTCATCATCTTCATCTTCTACTTCCTGTTCCATCGCCATCAACTTTATAATAATCTTCTGCTTCCATCATTTTCTACTTCATCACCAGCATTAATCTCCTTATCTCATTGTTGTCATCTTTTTATAACTGCATCATCGTAATCTTCACCACACACCACCATCATCATCCTTCTTATCATAGTTGTCTTCTTCATCATCATCATCATCATCATCATCATCATCACTTCTTTATTGTTACTTTTCTTTTTAATCTTTTTCAGCATCATCATGATCACCATGATCTTCATCATCTCCACCACCACCACTTCATCATCTTCAGCATAATCATTTTCTTCATCATCATCATCTTCTTCTACTACTACATCACCCTTACATTCATTTTCTCCATCATTATCTTCAGCATCTTTTTCTTCTAATAATCATCTTTGTAATATTTTTTCTAATTCATCGTCGTCACCATTATCCTCTTCTAATTCATCATCTGCAGCATAACTTTTACTTCTACTTCATTATCATCTTCAAAATCTTCTTCTTTTACCTTATCACCATCATATCTTTCTTCTGCTTCTTCCTATTTTTCTTCCTTTTTAGTCTCTTTTATTTTTCCCCTTCCTAATCAGAACCCCCAGATGGCAGCTTATGCCTCATTTGCGGTGCTAACAGGCTGGACTTTACCATGCTGGAGACTATAAACTCAGCGTGATAAAGTCAAGCCTGTCCAGCCTAGCCTGTCAGTGCAGCGGCTTTGCACTGTAGTCCAGACAGGCAAAATGCCGGGTAGCGCCTAAAGAGGAATGTTTCCCATCTCCGATCCTCCCATACACAGTTTCATCATTTCCTTGCACCTGAGTCACATCATTGATTAATAATTAAGCGCTTATTCAGCTAAATCGGGTGTGTTAGAGCAAGAAAACATCTTCTTGACACTACTAGAGTCAGCAAACACAGTTTTAAGCTGTAGACGGAATGTCACCGTGTTGCTGTCTCTGCACCCGTGCCCGTACGCTGAGCGAAAGTTTGAGAAAGATAAGACCTTCTCAAAAATGTTTTATTCTTCCTCCTTTAATTGCCTGTTTCTCCTCTCTTCTTCTGCATAGATTCAATTACCTGTTTTCTAAGAAGCGGTAAAAGCATTGTGTTCCATGTGTAATCAAATCCCACACAGCTTTAGCCAAAGGCTACGATTTCTATTAGATATGGGCGATCAGTTCATCCCATTAAAGTCAATGAATGTCCCTTTAAAGCTATCCAGTGCTTCTTTTATGAAACCTTTACAGGCCTGTTTTGGGGGGCTTTTGTTGATACTCTGGCAAAGATTAGATAATAAAAGTAAAGAACCTGGTTATACAAGCTGATTTATGCACTCATTAAAGGCACTTGCTCTTCTCTGGAAGTTGGAATCTGTACATGCTATTTCAGGACGTTGGGTGGGAGAAGGTGACCCCAACGAGGGTCTCGGACAGACAAACAAACAAGATGTCCTTGCACTGTGGCGTAAAGCACCCTATAAGCTTGGATCGTCCACCATCATCAATCTGATGAGCACTGTCCATTTTATCAAAGGCTGCGCTGATGTGGAGATAAACTCAAAGCCAAGCACAAGGACAGTTTTATAGACACTCCTAAAAAAACAAGCTCAAGACTAGCTCAAAAAACTCACTCCGAAGTGAAGTCATTTAACGTAGCATTGATGGACTAACATGATGGTGCTGTACTTCATGTCTTACACATTCTATATCCAACATCCAACATCCTGACCTCACTAATTCTCTTGTCACTGGTCAGAAGCTTTTCCTGGACACTAGACAGTTACTCCAACAGTTACCACAACAAAAGCAGGAAAAACACTGTTTAATACCCTTGATTTGAGAAGAAACAATGAATCAGTGGGTGTCCCAATACATTTGTCCATATAGTGCATTTACATCATAGAGGTTGAGGTTATTAAGACTTATTAAGATCTATGTCAAGTTAATACTACTAGTAGTACTACTACTAATAAATGAGTAATAATAATATTAATTACTATAATAACTTTTAATAACTATTTATATTTTAATTAATGCATTATGTTAATACTGGGGGTGGATAACAAACACCAATTTTTACACTTTATAAATGTGGTAATTTAAATAAATAAAAAACATTAAAAACATTAAAAGTAGTGGCTGGTAGATTGTGGGTTCAAGCTCTGGCTTCAGCGTTTCAATATTTACCACCTCTGCAGTGTGAGATGTGTCATGGGCACAATCTTTCTTCAGAACTTGGTACTTCAAGGTGCGTCACATGGTTTCTTGCTCCATTTTGCCCTAGCAGAACTGTTTCCCTTCCTCAGAAGGCTTGTGACCATCAGGCCAAGTTCCTTTATGGCTGCCCTGTGTACTTTGCCATGATTCCTTAGTCTACAAAGGAAGCTAGATAGACAGAGGGAGATAACAGAGAAAGAAAATGAAACAAAGAAGAGGCTTGAGAGCAGGATCTCCCAGAGGGTAGGCCAGAGGATGCAAAAGTCAGGTGATGGACAGCCTCGGGGTACTAGGTCAAAGGTCACTAATTACACTAGGCAAATTGGATAACGCCATGGAGCTGGACTTATTGAATTATTTTGCATAATTAATTTCTGCTTTTTTAGCTCTTGCTGTCTATGGCCTTTCAGAATCACAACCTTGCAGATACAATGAAGGAATATATATTAAACTGTAGGGTACATATAAGGTATATGGTGTACATGAGTCTTGTTGGTGCGATACTGTAGCAGGTAAGTATGCAGAACATTGGCATACTCAAGTGTGTTACCATGCCCACATAAACTATGCTGTATGCTCAAAGCTTTGCAGACACCTGCTCATCCAACGTTCCCTCTCAAATCTAAGTTAGGATTTGATTGCATTTAGCCACAGAAACCAGGTAATGATGTTGGATGACTAGATGATTAGTTCTAGATCAACAAAACATCACTCTAAGTCTTCCCCAAGACAATGTACGGAGCTCCATCCAACTTCAGAGAACTTTCACTGCTCCACAGTCCAAGCTCTTTATAAGCTTAATAGCTGATGCCTGGCATTGGGCTCGTATAAAGCTGCCCTAGAGCTCATCATACTGTGTCAGCAATGGGTGCACCTTAAAGTAACTGAACTCACTAATTAGAATGGGTGTCTGGATATTTATGACACATACAACATATAGTGTATTTTGCACCAACCTTCAATCTTGTGGGCTACTATGAATCTATTCAATTTAAACTGGAACATAATTTTTTTTTATTTGTTCATCGAATTGTACTCCTTTTTCTCCCAATTTGGTACTACCAATTAACCCACGCCTTCGTAGCTCGAAGGGCCCGAAACCAGGAGGGTAAGGATTTAACATGTGTCTCCTCCTCCGCCAACGCAGTGTCTACCCGCTCTAAAAGAGCACTGCTAATTGTGCTCTCTCAGACTCCGGCTGCTGATAGCAAGGCAGCATGGCTCGAATTTCTGACTTGCAGCACATTGTACCGCTGAGCCCCAACGTTCACTGACAGTGCGAGAGTAGAAAGATGTTCTGATTCAAGTTTACCTGCCACTTTCAGCTTGGTTAAAAGAGTTTTCTATTAAAACCCATTAAAATCCATTAAAAAATTTAAGTGCTATGATGCTTTTGAGAATTACTTGTGAATTTACTACAAAATCTTCTCAAAAGCCAGTTAGAATTTGTAGAGAGTAAAAAACTGTAGTTATTACCTTCTTTACTTGTTGTCATTACTTCCTGCACTCTGAATATTACTCCATTTCAAATTTAATAAATGATGGAAGAATGAATCCCACATAATCTGAACTTCAACAACTGAAAGCAACTAGGGAGATATTTTTATTTGGTGTTACTGTGGGCAAATCATCTCTCAGCACACTGCAGCTGGGTCAAACTGAGCATCACCCCCGCAGCAATTGACTAAATCAACTCAGATCCATAAAACACTTGTGGCTCTGTATACAGCATCACAGCCAGTGTCCAAATGAGTGAACAGCAGATGTCCACTCATTCGAAATAAATAAATAAATAAACAAACAAAAACAGCATTATCTGTTATTCTAATAACAGAATGGATGCAACCTTTATTTGAGTGTTTAGGCATTGTAAAAAATAAAACCTGAAAAAGCATTGCTTTAACATTAACATTATTTGATATTAATATTATTTAGCATGTAAACAATGTCAGAGTTACCAGAGTTTACAAATAAATCTGTATTACGTCATTGCAGTGTTTCTTAGTTGTTTAAGGAGCCAATGCATTATTAATAATAATATGTAGTTTATCTTTTTTGCACAACAACAGATTTGTTGATTTGTTGCCGATTTGTTGCTTCATCTTATGGCCTTTATATGGATAAGAACCTTACTTCAACACTACAGAATGTGGGATACATGCTGTAATATCAGTTAACCCCTTAACACAGCAAGGCTTATTACACACTAAGGTGTATTACTCAGTAACTACAGGGGCTTCTGTACAAACTGGTGGGGCTATTCTTTGGTAATAGAAGTTTGTATGACAATTTTGCCCAGCTGGTGAGCCATAGACTTTTTAAGGAATTAAAAAGAGCAGTTACTTTGAAAGCAAATGGTATATCATTGGTATATTGCATGTTCATGGCCTGCTGTTGAGGCTTGCCTGTCAGCCTAATCAATCTCTACACTCCAACTTGCACGAATAGCATTCAAAAGACACACAGAGGGGTTGAGTGGAAGACAGATGCTAAGTATAATCTGACTGCATTTTCAGGCCCTGATCAATTAGTATGTAAACGTAACGTAGCAACCCTGCTTTTCAGTGTAATGTCCAGCTCAGATCCACAGCATCCTCACTGGCTTACACTCTAAACCAGGAAACTGGAATCACTTCCTTGGAAAGCAATCAATCATTCACATCACCCTGTAAGACAGAGACCAAATTCAGTGTGGAATTTGACATTTTCTTACCTGGCTCTTCTGCAAGAACATGTTCATGCCTGTGAGGTCTTCCAAAATGGGACTGAATAAATCAACATGGTGTTGTCCAGCAGTTTCAGGGAAGGGTGGCGTCTGTTTGTGTCTTCTGGTCTTAGAGGTGACGCTAAGGCCTTTGTCCCAGCCTGCCAAGGCCATGCTTTTTTCTTAGATCAAAAACAAGCAGGGGATCTACAAACTGTGTATGTCTAAAGAGATGGTGTACAGGAAGCTTTGTGAGCTTGCAAAACATCTGTGGTATGGCATTTATTCTTGAAAAAAGCCACACAATTACAGAGAGAAACATGACCAGACAATGAGTTGTGTGTTTATTAAGTACATCTACCTTAGTAGCTACACTTACTGTATAAATCATCGGTTACTTCTACCATATAGCTGCACTTCGTAGATATGTTTCTGGAGTTTTGAGATACTTCCCATTATTTTCAGTTGCTATGTTTAATTTTTAAGCCACTGTAATTTTTAAGAAATGTTCTTGTTATTTTTAACAAATGTCTTATTATTTGAAAAGAAATACGTATTACTTTGAGATGATTGCGCAATATTTTTAGATAGGTTTCTGATGTTTTGAGTTTATTTCTTATTTTAAGAGAAACCTCAAGATGTTGAGGTCTTTTTCTGTTGTATTGAGATGCTTTATGGTTTAGGGTTTTGAATATTTTCATCTGCAAGAATGAGCTAAGGTAGAAACTGTATGAAGGTGTATCTAAAAACTACTGTACTGGTCCCCCACCCAAGCAATATTTAATATCTAAAAACTGGCAACTCTGTGTAAATTATGTTAACTATATAAACTGGTGTACATGGTGTAAAGTACAGTTAGTGAGCATATGTCACCCCGAGAGATAGAGAGGTGAGAGAGGACATTCACATAACACAGTCTGGCACTGGCACCTTAGTCTAAAGAGAAAGGTCATGTACATATGAATAAAACTAAAATAAATGCAGAGTGCACCAAGGATGATTAAATGTGAAGAGTGTAATGGCGGTCACTCTGCATGGGAAAGGCCTTGGCTGCAAGCAATGTCCCAATACCTGCCCATATACTTGGATAGAACCGTTGGTACGTTTTTGCAGTGGTTTCGCAACCTGTCAATTAGCCGTCCAGCTCATCAGCGCTGACCTTTTTCAGGCAAGCATCTGATCAGTCCCTCTTTCATCTGTGTCGGCAGACAACGGCTCTCAGAGACCCCGTTAGCCCAAACACTTGTTGGGTTTGTGCAAATAAAACCAGATTAGTGACATTGATTGTGTACGATTTGACTGGACAGACTGAACCTGGGGCTGCAGCGAAATGGATACAGCAATATCAAGGAGAAGAAGGAAAGTGAGGAGAGAGAGCCAACAATGTTACTTAATTGATCCCATGCCATCTCATCAATTGTGATTAAAATGAAATGGGCTCCTCTCCTCTGAAAAGGTTAAAACAAATTGATGGTGCAAAACGCAGCTGCTAATCACAACGTGCTGAACAGCAGGGCTTTAATGAAGTGAGCGTAGCTCCATCCTTCATCCGGCAGGGCCTAACCAGAGAGAAACATTAGGCTCCTGTAAGACACTGCACTCATCATCATCATCATCATCATCATCATCGACCCACGCTATTCATGCGCACACACGCTGTCCTTCATATACAGAAGTACTGGAAATGTTTCTTTTCTGCATTACTTTTTAAGTTTTCATTACAAACCATATTTTTATAATGATATTTGACATTCTAGTATTTGGTACATTACACCCTCTGTTGCTTTGATGATGTGAGCTGGCATGAATGTGATAAGTTTGTGCAAAAACTTCTAATAAGTAGATCGACTGTCGTTCAAAGAAAGATTCTACCAAATATGACCATAATGTACTTAAAATGTTAAATATTAATGTTTAATTGGGACATGGACATGATAGAAATGATTAATTTAAGAATACAATGAATATGTTTCGGAGGTTTGAATGAAATACCAAATGTATTTAAGTAGACCTCCACTGTGTAATAACAGCTGTTTATCCTGGCATTTTTGTTTGTCTCTCTATGTGTTAGTTATGGTTCTGTGTAGTAGTTTTAGGTTTTAAAATTGTGTTGCCACAGCCATGCAAAACCCTTGTATATCCAAAAAGGTAACTATACAAGAGAAGGAAAAAAGCATCAGTTGATTTCAGTTGATTTCATTCATCATCAAAAAAGTGAAAAATGGAGAAATATGTAGCTACAAGATTTATGTAGCAGAAATATATATATATATATATATATATATATATATATATATATATATATATATATATATATATATATATATATATATATAATTGAATAATAAGCTTTGGATTTTGCCTGTAAGCCTTAATATGATACAAATATTCAGGTTTTTTTAAGTCTTATATAAACCAAGCAAGCTTCTTGTCTTGTTTATTGCATATGAAACAGCAAGCTAAATATCTTTAAATATCTTAAATATAAATATATCATTCAGCCTATCCAGCTTTAGTCAGAACTTGGCATTACCCATTTTTTTTTGCTGTAGGACTGAATCAGCTCAACCATGTGGCATCATGAGTCCCACAATTTCCACTTGGTTTATACATCAAATTTTATGAGTAGCGGAGCCTTAACAGTGAAGGTACCCTTTAAACTCTGTTCCAGGCCGCTGTATCTTTAAACAGGTGCCTATCGGTTTTCTGCCTGTCATTGTCTGACACTTATGGTGGTTTTCAGCTTCAGCATTATGCTGACAACAGGAGTGTTTACAATGCTTTCTGTTTGCTGTTGCTCAATAGGAGCAGACAGCACTGGGTGCATCTGTTTTTATTTGAAAGTCGCACCCTTTGACCTCTGTGCACTCTGCAGTGACCTATTGGGGCTGGATGAGTGGCAGGGGTGATGAAACCACACACAAAACCTACACGGCAACCCAAACATACAATACTCAAATACCCTTCGAACTGCGCCGCGATGGACGCACACAGACTACACATTCAGTCTTCAAACAACTGTTTGCATCTGGAGTGGTGTATTGCTGGCACCTGGTGGAAGATTTCAGTATGTGAGCGCTGGCAGTTTTTCTGGCCTGCTCACCCGTTCCCTTTGTGTTTCTGGAGAGGTTTTCTACTGTAGAAAAAAAAATCCCTAACAAATGTTCAAACGCTGTAACATAAAAGATGCTATAAAAAAATGCTTGTTGAAATTCAGTGTATTTTTGTTGTTAAATAAGCACAGTGCTGTGTTCACAAAAAATAGTCCTAATTGCAACCTGTACTGTAGCGGGACAGCCCCACCCCGGGTATGTGCTGCCGCATGTGTTGTGTTGCCAGTTTGCTCACAAATTGGCCTATTTTCAGCTGCACTGGCTGCGCATTAGACTAAACAAGCAACAGGGACAGAGCGCTAACTCAGCAACATCTCTTCTCAATAGAAATGCAAATACAAACAGATGCAGAGCAAAAAAAGCTTTGATTATTGAAAACTTTCCACACCCAGGGTCCCTGAGCAGAGTGAGAGAGAGAGAAAGGGAAGAAGAGAAAGAAGGCAACAGAGGGGAAAATACAGCATGTATATTCTCCCTTGGGTCACAGTTCATCTGACTATTATCTGCTTTGAAAAATCCCATTTTCCCATTTTTAACTGGCCTGTTTTAGCTGGCAGGCCAATCATCCAATCATACAAAGTGATCAAAGGTTTGGCAACTGCGTTCACTGTCCTATTACAGACAGTTTAATGTGTGAAGCATCTGTAAGCATAACAAGCTAATGGTGTTGCTATGCCCTGAACACATCAGAATATCAGCTTTGGCTCTATTGCTATTGACATTGTAAAATAGCAATGGCACAACACATCCTATATATCCATCAAGGGTGGGTACAGCAGCACCACATCATAAAGCTACCTAGCTGCCATTATCACAGTAGCTAAATGCACAACACTGTTACAGACTGCTTGAAATAGGACAACTGGTTCAATCAGCAAAATCTGAAGACGGTGGACCCAGCTGAAGACAGATTTGCTGAATTTGATGTAAAGGACATTTGCAGCCTATGGATAAAATGTTGCTTATGTCCAGGGCAAAAGCGACTACTCTGTGTACTCCTAAGGCACGTGTTGAGATGACTGTGGCAGAAATTTGTCCAGGGTGAAACCCACAGTGCTGTAGGTTTGGCTTGGCCTATTACACATGCTGCTTAGTCATCTTTCTTGTCCGAGTTGCTATCTTCCTCGTTCTCCCCAGGGGAATAGGTGTAGCAGTTAGAGAAGGAGTCTGCCTCCTCCCCCTGGAGGCCCTGGTAGCGCTGGAGCTCGACATATGTGGTGAAGAGTTTAGCATACTCGGGGTGTGTAAGAGCAAAGGAGCGGAACTCATCTACAGTAGAGACAGCAGGAGACAAGAGATTAGATGGTTAGAGCTTATACAGTAAATAATTGTGCACTGCTATTACCCTGTATACTGTATACTGGTACATTATCCAATGCCAATGCGATGTATATTTAACTACTTAAAAAATCTTTAAAATATAAACAACATAAATAACAAAAAAAATCAAAAATGTTAACTTTACAGAAGAAGAAAAAAAACATTGACAATGGTCAATGTAAAAAGAATGTATTCTAGATCATTCTGGGGCATTGCTATTGGTCTATTCACCGTAAACGTTTGAGACAATGTCAAGAACAAGAACAAATTCACATTTAAAAAAAAAAAAAAACAGCTGGGTGAATAGACCCATCAACAGGCAGTCTGAACCCAACACATATCATAAAAGTGTCAGTTGCCATTATTTTCTGAGCTGATGCTTATACGTACCATATGTGATATGTCCCGATCCATCAGCATCAATCTCATTGAAGAGTTTGGAAACTTCGAGGTCACATACGCCTAAAGCAGAGCGCAGCAGGCCAGCAAACTCCTCCGGTGTGATGTTGTTATCCTCATCTATATCAAAAAGCTGAAGCGAGAGATGACAGGCTATATAACTGCTAAGTCACGTCTCCTTATGCAGCCGATTTACATTAAATAAATAACATCAACAGGAATTGCAGAAACAGTACAGGAAATGAAACAATTAATACAACTTAGGTTTAGGACAACTTAGGATCTTGCTGCCCTCACACTGAATCTTCAAGTATATGTCCAAAATGCCACAAAGCTACAATGGTAGTTGTGGTTGGTGTGGCGCAACAGATAACACCACTACACTGCCACTGAGTTACCACACCGTGTGGGAGACTGGGGTTCGATTCCCGGTCTGGGTGACTATGCTGCGCTACATCAATAAGAGTCCTTGGGCAAGACTCCTAACACTACACTGACCCACCTCTGTAATAAGAGTAGCCTGGAAGTCGCTCTGGATAAGAGCATCAGCTAAATACCATAAATGTAAAATGTAAATGGTACACCCTCTACTACAAACAAAAGTGCTTCTTTTTTGGCATCGCTCAAATAATAATTTGTAGCACCTTTATTTTTCAGTGCGTTGCTGCAGTAAAAGCCTCTACATTTGTAAGAAGGCTTTACACCGAATGCTGACGAACTTTATAGCCCCTCCAATACTGGCATTTGACTTGTTTGGCTGCTGAGCTTCTACGTCTACTAACAATGCTCATCTATAGAGATTATACATACAAGTGGAGGTTGCAAAATTAGAAGGTAGTTCTACAAACTTTTGGACCAATGTTGTACTAAAAGTAAATACACTATTGGTCCACCATGCACCACAAAAGATATGAAATACTGTCCACAATGCCTATGGAATACACACAAACGGTTCTTGTCATTAGTGGGTATGCACCTTAAATGCAGTCTGGATGACCTCCTCTGTGTTCGCTGGTCGACACAGCACTGTCACACCAATGACATACTCTCTGAAATCAATGGTGCCGTCGCCATCCTACAGTTACACACAGGGAACAAATCTTCAGTGGGGTATTTCACTAAGGAAGGTTCCTCAGATAAATGAAGCCAAACGTCAAGTAGACACCAATCTACCTGAAGAAGAGGTAAGGCAACCTACACTACTATTAGACAGATCTTACCTTTGGTTTAGCTTGTCCAGCTAACTATAAACTATTTTTTGCATAACAAACTTACATTATTCCAACAAAATAAGCAGCTTATGATTGATGAATTGTTGAATTGCCACCATCAGAACACATGAATAGATGGGCGATGGTTATGCACACATAGAACACTGGGTGTTGGAGCACACACACCCTGTCAAATAGCGCAAAGAGCTCTTGAAGGACTGGGCTGATAGGTAGCTTGAGGAAACTTGCAAACTCTTCTATTCTGATTCGGCCTCCTTTGCATGAGCACGCAATGGCAGCAAAATGTTCCAGCTCCTTCTTCACATTGTCCCATTTCAGACTGTGAGAGACAGGAAGAAAAAAAATCTTTAGACTTATTGTAATGCAATAGCACAGTTTAAACATTGAACAGTAGAACATTTTTAGGATGTAGTAGAACAGAAAGTTTGCGATATGAAAGTGCTTCTGAAAAATCTGCAGTAGTCAATATGGATGAGAAATCTCAATCATATCTAATTACATCCATAGCAAGAAGAGCTGAAGCTGTTTTAGGGAAAAAAAACAAAACAAAAAACATACCTAGTATTAGCTTGGTGAGTGCATACTGATTTCTTGGTGAGTTTTTGTCTTTATAGAGCTTAGGTTTACATACTCATACTCGCATGTAACTAGTATACCAAAAAAAAGTAACATTTCTTCTTTTGAGAATGAAATGCATATGCTTGTAGTGTTTCAATGCAGTGTGCATTCTTACTCTAGCTTCCTGCTGATCTTAGTGAACTCCACTAGCCCCGCCTCCATGGGTAGGGTCAGCTCCCCTGCGGAGATCATCAGACGGCAGTCCTCAAAAGTGTGGTCTGTTACTGGGATACGCAGAGACCTGGCAACACACACACAGCATATACTCATCAATACAGTCATGCACACCTGTATCCAGTGTAGCACTGTATTTAGTGTTAAAGGTTAAGAATAAACTCATTCAGTCTTCCGTACTCGGCCATCACACTCCGTACAGACTGAGCAAACTTGTTGGCATTCTTCTTCTCTTCTTCTGTTGGAACGTGTGGAGGAAGAAACTGAAACAAACACAGAGACAAAAGCACGTCTGTCAGAGGGTCTCACATTTGCTGTAAAGTAGAGAATGGTAAATATTTGAACACATGTTCACAATGTAAGCACCACAATGCTTTTTTCTTACTGTCTTTGAAACAGTTAAAAAGGATGAGTAGATTGAATAAAAATATTTATATTTTAAAATATTTATACTGCAGTCATTTCAAATAATTGGTGCCAATGGCACTCCAAGTGTTGCGAATTCCATACAACAGAGGGAACCTTAGACAGCCACACTCATCTAAACCTTAATTAAACATGTTGGTCAGTTGGTCAGTGTTGTGGAAGTATGACGATACCCACAATATGCTCAGAAAATCTTGTTAAAGCAACATAATATATGGTGATATCATATCTATGTCTTATTATTTACCACCTATGGAGCCCTTTGTAGCATCTTTCCTTTTAACAGTGTACCAGTAAACTTAAAACAACCAAGTGTATGTCTACATCACTCTCACTCAGTCAGCCAGTCTGTTGGAGGTCCCATCCATGCAGTGACAAAGAAAACTATGGGATATGGACCACTCACAGTCTGGGAAAGGTCTCAGAACAAGCAATGCAGTTAAGAGTTCTGTTTAGCGACTGCCGCACACTGCAATTAATCCACTGCATTGAAGTTATAAGCTACTTTTACTGTTTGCCAGAGTTCCAGAAGGCAGCATAAGTCTATGAAATTGTTTTAACCTTTTCCTGCCTTACAGTACATAGCATAGACTATATACACATTTCATTATAACCAGAAGAATCAGTTCTTTAAAATGATATAAAACTCAGTATGGTTATTTAAGTGTAATATAACCAAAATTATACAAATATCCTCCAAAATCAACCTAAAAATCCTCTCAATTTTTATTTCATTCATAAGTACTTAAAATTGAAGCATATTGTTGTGCAATATAGAGACAAATATATGAAGTATATGAGATGTTTTCCATTTTGTTTGCAATTTTGCAACTTTGTCTTTATGTTCAAACGTTTGTAGAATAGAATAGGACTCTTTGGAAAAGATAAACATGAACCTATTGGCACCATGCCTAATGCCAGGCATGGGCTAGAGTGGTATAAAGCTCCCCCAGAATTGAGCTGTGGAGCAGTGGAACTGTGTTCTCTGGAGTGATGGTTGGTGCTCCAGTCCAATACTTTTGGCATGGGTTCGGGAGTTGATGATGAGATGAGATCCTGACTTCACTAAAGCTCTTGTTGTTGAATGAATCAAATCCTCACAGCAATGCTCCAAAATCTAGCGGACAGCCTTTTCTGGCCAGTCAAGAAAGGCAGGATAAACTCTTTTATAATAAAAAAATGAGCATATGTCCCAGTACCTTTGTCCATTTCGTGTATCTTTTTAACATTGCTTTCACTTTACTTTTTTTTATTGATGACGTATCATTTATTAGTAGAGGTGAAATCCTAGAGAAGGTCATAAGGTCTTTTTTCATGTGGCATACACTCTAAAACATAAAGGTGCTACAAAGGGCAATGCCATAGAAGAAACACATTTGGTATCACTCATCACAAACCATTAATGATGACCTCTTTGATGTAGCTTGTGCATAAAGCTACTGAAGAGCTTTGAAAAAGCAGTTCAGTTCAAAGCAGAAGCTAGAAAAGGGAAGTAGACACCGGAGGTGGCTAACCTCAATTTCCACCGTCGTGTAAAGCTGACACATGGTGAGAAGAAGCAGTTTCGCCCTGCAACAGGAAACACCGGCATTACTCCTCCTTCTCAGAAACCCATACATTTTACATTCATTATAAATTCTAGGATTTATTTATATTTATGTGAAAGACAATTACAAAGTATTACATTAGGAGGACTGACAGTAAGGCAGGAACTGGGGGAATATTAGGCAGGGAACCACCAGAATTAGTTGTGTAAAAAGATTTTATTCCAAGTAATTTTGGAGCATTTCTATTGGTCCATTTATAATAAATAACATATACAGAAAAACCTAAAAATTATGTCAAATAGTGAAAATGGCAAAAATGGGAGTGAGTAGCAGTTTAAAGCACATGATTAACATAATTAACACTTTAGGTGACAGTGCTAAACCCACTGAAAGAGTGAATGGAAGGCAGAAGTAGTCCTGACAGGGTTCAGCTAAACATCTTTAGTGATGGAGAGTGTCTTCTACTTATGCAGAACGCAAACAACATTTGTTTAAGGATCTGAAACACTTACGCTTTGAGGCCTTGCCAGGTCCATGTTACCGTATCCTGAAATACAGAAAATGGAGATAAATTATCAGTGTAAAAGTAGGAATTAGAGAGGCTGCTTGACAGATAAACTGTTGACTACTCACACTGAAGTTCAGCAGAGTGGGTAAACAATTTACACAATTATACACAATTATTTGTAGCTTTTAAATTCCATAGACTCTCTTTTAACACATATACAAAAAGAAAGAACATACAAAAAGTGGGAATAATTGAACTGCATGAAAAGTAGCTCCATTCCTTATGTAGTAATGTAGATTCCATTTGGGTGTATCAGTGACAACTGATCAATGAAATCTAATCCTTGAGTTATTATCAGTAGGCCACCTGTTTCACAATGCTTTTTTTTTTATTTAGAGGCTTAGTCAGCATAAGTCAGATACAGAAACTTAAGACCTTAAACTACAGAGCTTAAAACAATAATTTAATGGTGTGAAATGAAGGTAGTTTAATTAAAGAAGCTTTCTTTAGGATTTGTGCTTTTTGACTGCAGTAAAGGCACAATTTGAATTAAATACAGTACCCCACTATTTACATTATGTCTAGTTATATTTCACTGAATGTCCGAATTTTGGTCACATGGCAGCATAATTCATTCAAACTTTACAAAAGATTTATGAGTTACACAGCAATCAAATAATTAGTAAAATGTGGTAAAATGTTTTTTATTCAATATTTTTCTTGCTGAGAGCAGTTTATTATTATTTTCTTAAAATTTTATCAGATTTTTTCACCAATTTTCTCCCTAATTTGGGCCATCAACTACCCAACCTGTACGTACTGGTCCCAACACTACAACATCACATCAATGCATAACGATAGATCACAAATCACTTGTTTTACTCTAATGCTTCAAGGAGCATGTATGTAAAAAAAATGGTAGATATATAAACATATTTTTTCATCTAGCTCTTAATAAAAGGAATGGTTGTTTAATATTTACATACAGTTGATCATATATTTCCAGAGAAAAATATATAACTGGAATCGAACCTTTACATTAAGTAAAGTTCCAAACTTTTAAAAGGTTCTTTACATAAAGAGTTGGGCAATTAATCAAAAATCAATCAAAACCAACATTTAGAACCTTTTTATGGTTCTCTCTGTTGTATGGGATTCACAACACTTGTAGATGTAATGGTGCCCATGCCAATTATTTAACCTTTTTTTTATTCTCTTAAAAAGTTTCTTTAAATTCTGTTAATGCTTTTCCATGTACTGTATTCATGTACTGTCTCTCTTAAAGACATACCATTGCATGTGTAATCAAGTCACTCTGCCCTGTCCAATCTGCAACATGGAAGCAACATGGAGGGCAACGCAAACACAGAGCCACACTAAGCAAACTCGAAGTGGTCTTATAAAATAAAAAAGAATTCAAGAGGTTGAACATGCCTGGAGCCCCACTTCCCTAATGTAACGTCCAATAAATTCAATCTTGCGCAACTCTCCCCCACCCCGTCACCTCCCTTTTAACCTTATCTTTTACCATTCCTGGCAGCACTAATCAGAGGGGGACAGGATTTCTACCACAAAGCAAAAGCCACCCAGACTCCATCTCAAACCTCCTCTGAGTTCTCCCCCCCCTCTTATAGTCTTTATGTTCGGATCTATTAAACAGCTTACATAATCATTTATTAGGTGGGTTGATGTCACCCTGCATTACCAACCAGTCCCAAAAAAACACCACTGGACGGTTTGCAGGAAACCAAAAGTGGTTCTCCTGTGGCATCACACCAAAGACACCTGTATCTTTTAAAGAAAAGCATTAAGAGTGCAGTCAGACACTCACCAGCTTATTGGGGTACCTCAAAAGCACAGGCTGTACAGGAACTCCAGGCACAAAGGCACCTGCAGAGACAAATAGAAGGGTTACTTTTATTTTTTAGCTCTCGCTTTTTCACGACAGCCTTTGATTCGTGTTTTAAACACACTCAGGCCCAGTGAACTTATTGTGCAAACACAATAGGGTCAAAGCACACAAAAGTTAACCCCCTCTTCACCTCAGCTCTGTGGCTGGATATCAGTTAACATTTACTGTGGCTCTGAATGTCAGTCAGTGGACTTCATTAATCAGACGGTGGCCTAGATTACGGCATCCTATTTATCCTACTAGCACAGCCTCATTCAGTCAGTCAATACTTACTGATTACTGAGCAAGTGATGGCTCAAACTATGGCGCAAACCATATCTGTGTGGCTAATATGGCCTGAGACTAAATGAATTCAATATATATGGATGACAACGGCACAGCATCCTGAACTGAAGGTCTGCAAAACTGAAATCATCCAAAATGTAATTATTAAACTCTCAAACCACTGTTTGAGATTACAGAGGAACAAAGGAAGGAAGTTGCTGGGTGCGAAAGTCATATCTACAGATATAAAATCTCCCTTTAACTCATGGGTTCCTGTTTTTGCTACTCTTGGCAAACAGAATCCCGGCTGCTTCTGTAAGCAAATACAAACGGGCTAAGGCATGAAAGTCCTATTCATGCTCCCTGGCCTTATCCCTATTTATTTGTACATTTGCATGACAAGCAAATTAGTTCCCTGGTTATTACGGTCATGTTATTTAGAACATAACAATGTCATTTTCATATTTTATCCACATGAAAATAAGTGTCATATTTCACATACATAGCAGGGTTGCACAGTTATAAATGGTCTAGATTGGATTCTGCCCATTTTTCTTTCAAACTGTTATTGAAACTATTATTACTTTGTCAGTCATTATTTTGCTTTTGGGGTACAGTTGCCTCTTTCAATATAGCAATTTAATTGTTTTCACATTGTTTACATAAGTATTTAAAATGTTCAAACTAATATTAAAAAGTGTAAAAAGCAGTACTGGTTATTTCTGGCAGCCTGTCATCCAGAGTGGTGCCTGTGTGTTTATTCCTTCAAGTGATGTGCATTGCTCTAGAGCTGCTGTGGTATGCCATCGAAACTTAGCACGGTGTACAAACCAACTTTCTGTTTTGTGGTCAGCTGAAGTACTTCTAAAATTGTGGCACCTTGGGTCTTTAGTAACGTTTAGAAAGCGCTTTCGGACTCCACTGCAGCTCCTAGGATTACAGTGGATTTCTGTAGCTGACCTCATGCATGCAGAAATCTATGTGGTGGTATTTCTGGTAAGCATTCATTAGTTTAATTGAAGTGCTTTATAAATTAAAAAGGTAAATTCTTACAAAATACATTTTTAAGTTTCTGATTCTGCTGAATTCTTTGACACCAATGCCATTGATTGCGTCAGACAAAGTATGGCCTTGTTTTAAAAAGACCCTTTCTAAAAAGAAACAGCTCAGTGGGCTCAGCATCAATTCCATTACAAATAATCAATAAGTAATATGAATATAAAAAAATAGACTAACAAATACACAAACAAGGTAAGGGTGTGTTTTTACCTTGTTTGAAAGTAATGAGACAAGACCTGTTTGTGCACGTTCCTTCAGGAAAAATCAACACCTGAAAACAAACCAACAAACAAATAATAATGAAATAAACAAATGAACGCATAAATAAATAATAACAGATACTGCTTTCTTTTAGCTCTGCTTATATCTGATCATTTGCAAAGTAATTAGCTTAATAAGATATAGCATATAGTACGCTGTAGATTGGGAAGTAATCACTTATTGTCACAGATCAAACTTGATGTCAACAAATATGTCAAAAAAATCTGTGCATTTATTTAACATTTGCGGAAAGTAAACATGGGTTGGCTCATCTTGGAAGTCTCCCCTGCTTGGATGTGGGGAAGTAAATACGGTTCAGGCCTTCTTTCATATCTCACACAGGAAGGAAAAGCTTTTTGAAAGATAGTACACTCAAATCGGAAACCCCCTTTTTAAGACAGACTCGATTACATCACTTCTTATTCGATCAAGCAGTGTGACTGTGACTGTGTGACACTATATAAATGAGTATGAGTCCGGAATTGATGCGGAAACTGTCTATTGTGGAGTAATGTATGTTTTCAGATACTGTGTGCTGTGAAACGGAATTGTGTGAAAATAGTAAAATACTTTACTACTTTTTTTTAACACAGTATAGAAAAAAATTGAGAATACTGAAAGCTGAGGACACTGTGGGAAATGTTGAATGATTCTGATGCTGATACATTCCTAAAATGTTAATACTGGAATGTATATATCATATTAGAAAGAGGTAACACATATTTGTGTTGTTACAAATGCAGTAAAATGAATGATAATGCTAATATTTTAACACAGAGGTCCAGCATCACCTACACATATAGCTTTTATGTAGTACAAATAAAATTTGGCTTGCTATATAGTTTAAATCTAAACCTGTAAATCTGCAAAATAGCAATATTATTAAGCAGATTTCTGTGCCAGTGCTGGTCCTGCATCTCTATTGAAATCATGTGTAGAATTTTAAAGGTTTTAAAGCTCCTCTGGGGGTCTGCTATTTTAAATTTGAACTCAAGCTTAGTTCAAAGTTGAAACTGTAACATACAGTTCATTTATTGTTTCTTACAAAATCAAGTGACACTCAGCACCAAGAGCATTCAGGATGTTGTATCACAACCTCACCTTATCCCCAACTCATTTCAAAAGTATTGGATGGAGCACCTTCCACCATTCCAGAGAACACAGTTCCACTGCTCCACAGCTCAATGCTGGGGCTTTATACCCCTCTAGCCAATGTTTATGTGAGTCCTATTCTACTGGCAGTTCTTCTACTGGCTGTGCGTGTGTGTGTGCATCTGCACATCTGTATCAGCAATGGGTGCGAATGAAAAAACTTGAATGTATTTAATAGAAGGGGGGTCCACAAACATTTTGGTCAAACAGTGTAGCATTTCACTCCTAGGAACCATCCTAAATAGCTTGATTCCAATTAAAAGTTTGGAAAACAGTGATTTAATCTGACCTGTGGCCAGCGGCCTCCAGACTTGGCTCGGTTGCTGATCTCCAGGATAGTATTTTTGCGCGAGTCTGGATCTTTGCGTGACACAAGCACTGGCTGCAAGCACCGCAGAAACCCTGAAGTACACAACACAGCATCAAACACATTGTGTAAAGCTTTTGTTGTAAGTATTAATGTCATTTACTGTACAGTTACTGTGAAGGCTTTTTAATTCATTATGGTTTCACATTATATATGTGGTTGATCAGGAATTTAGACAGAGGCAAGCATCTACATGTCTAGGGAATATTGGCTAGGTTTGGATTTCTATGATTAACCCTAAATTAATCAATTCTCCATCCCACATAGAAAACAGCAAAAGCCAGAAGAAACAGCTGTACTTACGGCCGAATATGGGGGTGGCCAAAGTCTCAGAGCGGGACACGGTGGAGGGCAGGCCGGCTACGACGCAAACGATGGCATCAAAGAAAGTGGAGTGAGGAGCCACGGCCAGGATTGGAGCCTCAGCACTACTCGCTTGCTTTCCCTTAACCACCACACGAAAACCCATCCCAAAGAAGTACATCCGGCCCAAAAACACCATCGCCGTACGACACAAGAACCTGCACACACAGACATAGTTGTAAATGACCACAAATTCAAACACAAAGTCAATAAAAAAAAAAGAGGACACCCCATGAAAATCTTTGGACATTTGATTGTCATCTGATCAATATTGAGAGATTGAAGCAAACACATATAACTGAAGAAATTCCTTTGAAAAGAATTAGTAAATGTAATTCATAGAAATACAATTTTCTCATAAGGAAAAAGTTAGGACACCCTCCATATATTACGACTGAAAATATCTAAAATTAGAATCAGCTGCTTCATATCTGATGCAGATGATTAAGAGAGGATTTGGGAGGAGTCGTCTTAATTAAACCTCACACATTTAGTTGGGTTGGCTCTTAACTGCTGAAGTGAGGGGGAACACCGTGGTGAGATCCAACGAGCTCTCTGAGACCTCCCGAAAGAAGGTTGATTTAACTGTCAAACTGGTGGCAACTACCAACATGGCCAGGTCAGGCCGTCCTAGCAAGTTTTTAGTCCAAGTGCAGACTCCAACAATCCTAAAATGTCATCATAGGACCTACAGATAGCCTGTGCCATAGTTGATCCACCATCAAAAACCCTGTCCCTGTCCCAGCACACCTTAGCCTATTCATGGGTGCTTAATAATGAGTTTCACTAATACTGTTCACTGCTAAAAGTTCCCCTGGGGCCAAAGTAACAGGACACCTCAACCTCAGTATACTTCATCCCAACATGTTTCTCTGGATGCTTACTGAAGTATTCAGTGATCCTGCATGCATGTATAAAACTAGTCAATATGCACAGATACCGAATTGACATACAGTGCACTATAGGAGTGTTGAAACCAAAGTATCACAAATCACACAATGTCATACAGAGCCCATTCAAAGCCCAACACTCCACTAAACGTCTTTACTATTCCGCTTCCTTATTTTGTTGGTTTTTCTGCTGATTTGGTGGTTTCAGGTTTTTTCTTTCTTTGATCTGTTTGAAGTTGTGTGTTAACAGTAGCTTGATTTGTAAGAAGTGTTTTAGGCCCAATGCATCCTTTAATTAGTCAGTATCTAAAAAAAAAGATGAGCTCATCATGTCAGAGTGTGTTAGTCTGACGCCCATAATGCTGTAAACATGCAATCTGAAAAGGCTAGTATGAGAAATAAGCGGTCCATTCGTTTTGGTGGTTAGTTAGATAATTCATATCTCATTTGTTTCACAACGCTGTTCCGAGAAAAAGTGTGTAAGCAATATTTAAAAAGCATCTCATAGGTTTCTTCACATCCCCATCAAGACAGGGCAGTTTTTGATATTGCTACAACTGAGCAGCTCAAACAACATAGTCATGATTTACAGAATCATTGTCTTAGAAGCTGATGAGATCTTACAGACGGTTGTGCTCGGGCTAGAGGTTGTGCTCATAGGTGTGTTTGTTTTTGGTGGATAATGCATTAGGAGCTTGTGTGTGTACCTCCTCCATCCTGTCATGGGCTTCACGTCTCCTTTCAGAGGACGCTTGAATGTTATCAAAGCAGCAACGGGCCATGTTACCATCAAAACCAGAATCATGAAGATGGAGCGTAGTGGCACAAGTACGATTCCCAGAAGAAAACACTGTATAGATTTGAGAAGATTAGAGATTAGAAAATGAAAAACATGATACTTGTTCATAATTAGTAAACATTCTAATAGCACATATACACTCCAACATGCTGGATTAAACTTCATTTGGCTCAAGCCAGAAAGTCTTCACACCCCTTTTATCTTCTCCACGTTTTCTTGTGTTACAGACTTATTCTACAATAGACTGAGTTATCTTTTAGTCACAACATTCTACACAAAATAGCCCACAATGACAAAGTGAAAGCAGGTTTTTAACCATTTGTGCTAATTTATTAAAAATCTAAAGTGAGCTGAGGTGCCTTTTGTTTCCACTGATATTGCTTGAGATGTTTCTACAACTCAACTGGAGTCCACTTGTGGTAAATTCAATTGATTGGACATGATCGCCAACACCTACCTATATAAGGTCCCACAGTTGACAGTGCATGTCAGAGCAAACTCCAAGCCATGGGGTCAAAGGATTTATCTGCAGGATTGTGTCAAAACTTAGATCTGAAGAAAGTTACAAAAAAAAAATGCTGCAGCTGCAGCCCAGTGGCCACCATCAATTGTAAATGGAAGAAGTTTGGAACCACCAAGACCTGGGTACCCGGTCAAACTGAGAAATCAATGAAGATGGGCCTTGGCCAGGGAGGTGAGCAGGAAGTCGAGGTTCACTCTGACAGAGCTTCAGTGCATCCTTGTGGAGATGGAATTAGAATTAGAATCTTTCAAAAGATCAACCATCCAGGCAGCACTCCACAAATCCTGCCTTATTGGCCAGGCGAAAGCCACAGCCTTAATAAAGGTATATGCCACCTAGAGGACTCTCAAACCATGAGAAACAGACTCTCTGGTCTGAAGAAACCAAAATAAAAAAGACCAGGCATCGCTCATCACCTGACTAATGCCATTTCCTACAGTGAAGCATGGAGGTGGTAGCATAATTTTATGGGGGTGTTTTTCAGCAGTGGGCCCGGGGCGACTTTTCCTGATAGAGGGACCTTGGACTGGGGTGAGGGTTTACCTTTTAACATTACAATGACCCCAAGTACACAGCCAAGAGAACAAAGAAGTGGCTTCGGAGAAAGTCTGTGAATGTCCTTGAGTGGCCCAGCCACAGCCCAGACCTGAATACCTGTGAAAAGAGCTGTAAATGGCTGTGTCTCAACACTCCTCATCCAACCTGATGACACATGCAAGGATATGCCAAGAAGAATGGGCAGAAATGTTCAGAAACAAGTGTGCCAAGCCCATAGCTTCTTTCCCAAGATGCCTTGAAGCTGTAATTGCTGCCAAAGGTGCATCAGCCAAGTATTAGACTAAGGGTGTGTCCAAATATGTAAACCCTCTAATCTATTTTTCGTTAGGTCCATTATTTGTCTATTTTCGAAATACCTGCTTTTACTTTGTAAATATCGGTGGTTGTGTGTGGCTGTTTGAGACAAAAACTTAAAACTCATGAACTCAATCTATTGTAGAATAAATCTGTAGAAGGTGAAAGGGGTGTGCAGACTTTCTGGTTTGACTGTAACTTATAATTATAGTATAAACTATATACCTACTAGTCTAACAGGATGTCTAGCAAGGCTACGACGATGACTAACTTGCTGATATCCTGGCATGTTTGGTATATTGTCCTAACTATCCTCTAATTGACCCATTGGCTGGGTTGTTACTATGCCTATGTCAGTAACCCAGACACTGGGCAACACAATAACTGCCAAAAAACTACCATGCACTGTGAAAAATACTATGCAAAATGACCTGGGCTCCTCATTTGCAAAGTAAAAAAACACAGCCGTTTTCAGAGTGTGTAGACATAACACATTCTTAGCATTTATCATGAGTTGAGATCTGTGGTTGAAAGTCAGAAAGAGCACAACTGGCCCTGTGGTTGGTTAAGATGGCCCTCCCTCTCCCCATATCATTGATGGAGCCGCTAGTCAGTGTGGGCCTCTGTTAGCTGGCATAAACAATTGACAGTTAGTGTCTTCCTCCAAGTGTGTACAGC
Source organism: Salminus brasiliensis (assembly GCF_030463535.1). Classification (NCBI taxonomy): domain Eukaryota; kingdom Metazoa; phylum Chordata; class Actinopteri; order Characiformes; family Bryconidae; genus Salminus; species Salminus brasiliensis. The sequence goes on along the minus strand of NC_132902.1, from coordinate 16,053,023 downwards.
TGTCCAGTGTGGTTGCATTAGCTGCAGATTTAAAATGTGGTGTGTTGGAGGAAGCAGGTTCTAGCCTTCACCCTCCTAGTGTTGGTAGCACTGTGTGAAAAGGGAGACCTAGCTAGTGACAATTACTAAATTGCATAAAATAACATTATCACCACCACCAACCATACTTCAGGGTCACATGTAGAGACTAGTCTATACCTACACTCGAAACGCCCAGTTCAACCAGTTGGGTCATTTGCTGGGTTAAAGGCTAAAGATGTTAGTTAGAATAAGATGTCAGACATGCTAATGTTGTTCTGCCACCCGTGTCAGACTAGCTGCCCACCCACCTGCCACTGCCACCTGCCTAATGACTATGTTCACATGTACATGCCACTACTATTATTATTACCACCATTAACCATCATTATTCCCATGTCTCTTACGCTATACTACATTATTATGATTATTATATGATGATATTATTTTATTTTGCAGACCTGAGCAGTAGAACAGTCTTATACAGTGATTTATGAATAGTTCTGATCAGAGGAGGATGGGTCCCCCTTGTGAGTCTGGGGGAGTTTTCCCCCCACTGTCGCCTTTAGCTTGCTCACTGGGGGTCTTGGGTCACTAGGGGTCTTGTGACCATGCCGGTTGTAAAAAGCGCTATACTAACAAATAGTTTTTGATTTGATAACTTACTATTTGATTATTCATGGACTTTTATGACAGTACATAAAGTGTAATGTGAGGTTGCAGGCTGTAGGGTAGTAGTGTGTGAGTAGTTTGAGAATGATGGCCCACGTTTAGACGATTATATAGAAGTGCTGCAATTACTAAACGTAAAAAAATAATATCGGTGGATACTCAAGATATCAGTATTGGTATTGAAAAAGAAAACGATGGTATCGGTCAGCTCTAGGTAGCTACACCCCTATAAACTGGGTAGGGCTGCACGTATATGGACGCATTTCAGTGTAATAACAGCAGTGCAGTGCAGAGAGTGAAGGTAAAGCCCTATAGTCAAATACGTGTTTACACGCCTTATCTGAAGCTGGACACTCTTTAGGGGAGTACACTCACGGCCAGATGCTTTATCGGATTAGATTACCTGCGACCGGTCAGCGGACACATTATGGAAAGCTCAGCAGCGCATTCTCCACACGACTTGAGCAGACTGGTGTTGTGCATGGAGGTGCAGGTAAGAGTAGGTAACCTAGTATCTTGCTAGGTAAGCAAATACACTCAGTACTCACCTTGATCTTCTCCCTTCTGGTTAGCTTGGCGTCCTGCACGAAGGGGTTGAGAACCGCGGGGAGAAGCAGAGACTGCTGCCTGGGCAGAGCGAACACTCTTTGTGGAGACATGACCGCGCACCCCGGTATCGAGCCGCTCCGAGCCGCTCCGAGCCGCTACGGACGAGGGACTTCCTCGATGTGCATCTTGGCCCGTTGCGCAATATGGGCCAGGCTCTACCTTCCGTCTCCCCTCCTGATATGCATCTGCTCTGTGTCAGGCACAGTTCTCCACCGCCCCACCTCTCCTAAAGCCAGCTAATCCTCTTCTGAGCTGCAGTAACACGGCGAGGCGGCGGGTGTCCTCGTTATCGCTGCTGAAGGCTACACCTGGAGATGTAGCCTACGCACATTTACAGGCCGTGGTTTTAACCCATAAACTGCTGTTTTAAATAAATGAGGAGCTTATTGTTGCCATTTGTTCACCGGCATTGAAATATGACGGTGGTGGTATTTTTCTTACGCTGTAACTTACTGAGACGATATTTTCCTAGGGCATATTCTGTAATTATGAGCACCCACCACCAGATGTCGCTGTTTATTCAAATGTTCATTCTGCTTAGCGACATGCTGTGCAGTCAGTTGCCTTGTGCAAACTTCCTGTGTGTTCATGCTGGAGAACATGTGACAATCCTACCCTACGAGAGATACACTGCTTAGACCCCTCTGCCCATCATCCTGCTTAGAGGTCCTCTCTCACACCCACCGCCATCCACCCCTGAGCAACATCCTCTTTAGGGCCTTGCCTTGGGTGCTGCTAACACGTGATAGCTAGCCTCCAGGCTAGAGATGCTCAATCCTGGCCCTGGTGATAAACCACCTTAAAGTTTTGCCCCAACCTTCATCCAATGCTTCTAATCTAGGTAATGAATGCCATGAGGGGCACCTGAACATGTGCAGGTGTAAATAGATCTGTTGGATCTGGAATCATCCAGGACCAGGACTGGACTTTATCAAACCACAGTTAAATTCAGAGGTCTGGGCAGATATTTTAAAGTTAATTAAAATAACTACGTATTAACATCTTTAGAAAGCAGAATTAATGTTATTATGAAATTACCTGTGAATGGGCATGAGTGAATGAGTATGTGTGGTACCCTGTGATGGACTATCTTGCTCTCAGTTATAATGGGTGGGCTCTAGACACACCATGGTTTTCTGCAGTGGTTGTGTTTACCAGATTGTTTCCATTCTTGCACACAAAACCTTACACTCAGGGAGTGTAAGGTCCCCCAAGTAGGATAGGGTTTGAGGGGGATAAAAGTGTAACTGGTCAGTTTCTGAAAACTCTTGACTGGATCATTTCGAGTGGATGACCGCCCTCAACATTGTGATACAGATGTGTGTGAAAACCTCAGCGACACCACTGTGGCCTCTGCGAAAAAGCAGCACTACACACATCACTGTTCCACTACCATGCCAGTGATGTACTTATAGAGTAGAATAGTCTGCCAATCAAATTCCATTTGTTCAGTTCTGTGGTAGTAGTAACTGTCCAATGATAAACAGGGTAAAGAGTAGCTGACACAACAGATGGGCTACAGTCCCCTGTTGTACTCTATTTATATAGAGACTTAAAATGTGAGAGTAGCTCATGATTATACATACAAGATATCATAAAGTGGATGTGATTAGATGTTTGCTTGATTATTGAAAAGGTTGAATAATTCATAAATGAAAAGAAGGACATATAATAACATAAGCATCTCTTATATATATACACACACACACACACACACACACACACATATATATATATATATATATATAATAACTAACTATTAAATAGATGAAGCAACAGATGGGAATACTGGACAGTCTCTTTATTTTCAGAATGACTTGTAGTGACAAAGTGCACAAAGCATATACAAAAAAAAAAAAAAAAAAGAATTATAATGCCAACTCCAAAGATAAAAATAAAAGTACATATGATTAATCAACAGTATTTTCATGATACTTTCTTGTCATGAGTCCATCATGCTACACCCCTACATAATCTCAGGCAACCCGTGCCCTGAATCACCTCACGATATACTCCCTTAAAAGAAAAAAAAAGTCAGTTGAGAAGCAAAAAAACCCCAAAAAACCCACAACTGATGTGCTACTGATATGTTTGGTCTCCTGTGTTGCTGCTGAACACAATAATAATCAATGTACAAAGTGCTTTTCCTATGAAATGCAAAACAGTATCTGATATACATTAAAATAAAAAATAAACTGATTCAGATTGTTTGTCCGTTCTCCACCTATTTAAGGCTTTTTTTAAGGCATGTTCCATAATACTTTTCAAAACAGCAGGCACATTTTTCAACTTTTGCTCAAACTGTTGTGCTCACAATTGTACCTTTGCAGTCCTACTTGAAAGAATCCAGTTTAAGTAACAATTACTACAGTATATTACAATGTAAATCCACTGCAGGAGTGGGGACATACCTGATGTCTTTGCAAATGCGGTAATACACAAATGGTTTATTTCCTTTAATAAGGTCATAAAAGGAGAAATAACACTTTAACATGGACAGTAAACAGCCAATATCACACAGCATAACAATACAATTCTTTTTTTTTTTAATGATCTCTCTGGTTTTTCCATTACGCGTTCCATTACAGAAGAGACCCAGAGTTTACTGACTATGATGAAGCCTCACCGGCTAGCTAAGTGTCCTCACTCGGGGTGAGTGCGAGAACAGTCCAACACCATGGTGGAATGTGATATGGTGACCCGAGGTTATAGGTCAGTCTGTGGCTGGAGATTGTGCTGTTGCTCAGCAACGCAGCCAGTCTGTTTTGACCTCTCCCACTTTGATGATCTTCAGGCTCTCGTCCATTTTCAGATAGTGGGAGTCTTTGAAGAAGTAGCTGTGGCCTGTAGAGCAAACATGGACACCAACGAATGTCAGAACAACAGCTGAGGAACTAGTAAATGTCACATGGGCCCTAAAGAATAAGTGAATAATAACCCTGCAGCTTGACCCCTTGGACCTGGAGTATTCACTCCCCTTCCTGGAAGGCAGCAGTGTAGCACAATTTGGGGACTACCTTGCCTTAGGCAAATCTAAGAAACCTGGCCATTACTGGATGGCTTTGTCTGTAAAGCTAATTTTAAAACTTTTAAAGTTCAAATAAGCACCACAGAATGTAAGAAAGAACCATTTAATCTTAACAACGACCAGCCAGAACATTAAAACCAGCTGCCTATTATTGTGTAAGTGCCCGTTGTGCCACTAAAATAATTCTTCCAAAAAGCATACCCAGCATTACCCTTATCAGCAATTGCTGTGAGATCAGATCAGATGGCCTAGCTTTTGCTCCCCACTCACAAGGCATTTTGGAGATGCTCTGACCTAGTCATCCATCCATCAAAATTCAGCCCTTGTTAATGGGGCTCAGATTCTTATGCTTGCCCATTCTTTCTGATTCCAACACATCAACACTGTGAACCTTTCTGCCTCACTTGCTGCCTAATATGTTGCTCCTACTCCTTTACAGGTGCCGTGGTTATGAGGTTATCAATGTCATTCACTTCACCTGTCAGTGGTTTTAATGTTCTGGCTGATCAGTGTATATTATGTAAAGGTCCTTTCAAACCTAAATGGTTTTTCACATGAATTGATTGACTCTTCCATGGCAGTGGTTATCAATCCTGGTCCTGGAGTAACACTGCATGCTGTGTTCTCCCTGCTCAGGCCCATCCAGTTCATCTCAGGGAGGGCTGTTTATCAGGCTGTTTATTTTTATCAGAAGTGCACACTTCAGTTCCTCAAGTACACAACCTATGTATTAGTTCCATGTTGAATAATTTACAGTAGTTTCTGAATGTCTCAAAATGAAACACTAAGTATTTCTGAAGGTTAACAGGTTCAATAGATCAGACATGTAATAAATACAGTACAATTTAATTGATCAATGCTGAAAGTCTGAAATTGTAATGGTTTGTACTGAAAATAACCAGAAACGGTTCTACATAGTACTGGCAAAGAAGGCAAAGAAGTAAGTAAGCATCCAAATGCTACTTTGTTGTCATGTTTATGTCAAGATCCACTAAGTTTTATGCTAAAACACTTGAAGAAGCTTGTTTGTAGAGTGTACAATTCAAATAAATACATTCTCAAGTGCAGCTCTGTTTCTATGGCTTGGCTGTGTAGGTGCTGGCAGTTTTACGAGGCTATGTAAATATGCAAAGCTTCCTGCCCTCGCGTTGGGGACGAGCTTGTGTGGAGAAGTCAAAGGGACAAGCATAATGAACAGTAAAGAAAACATTTATGATGAATAGCACTGGATATATTTACTGGTTAAAAAAAAAAGGTGGCAGCATTTACAGGAGCCAAAAGCAGTAATCGTCAGCACTGGTCCTACATCACTGCTTATACACATTCCCTGCTTTCTGAGCAACTAGGTGGTTAATTACCAACACAGAGGCTCCTTTCACATATTACACAGACTTACACTATTTAACTGTGAGAGCCTATGTGTAGAAGTATATATATATATATATATATATATATATATATATATATATATATATATATATATATATATATATAACAAATTCCAAATAAAAATATTTGCTATTTAAAGCATTCTTTGCAGAAATGACAACTGCTCAAAAACAACTGCTCAAATAATGCAAAAAAAAAACTATATATATATATATATATATATATATATATATATATATATATATATATATATATAATAACTGTAATGCAAAGAAGTTATTAATCAGATGTAAACAACACAGTGCTAATATCTGTATCTGCTATATATAACTTTGAGAGCATTCAAAAATCACTATGGTGAAATAACCTTGTAAAGACTAGTCTTTACGCTAGTCTTTCACATTGCTTTTGGGACTTTATGCCATTCAAAGTCTGCAAATTCAGGTAACTCAGCTTTGTTTGATGAAATACCTGGAATAAAATGGCTGCCGTACATGTAGAGATGCAAATTTAAGAAAAAAAAAATCTGGAGGTGTATATTCTCCAAATGTTTGTGGACACCCCTACAAAAGTATGACTAATGACTTCTAAATGACAACCTGTCCCTGTAGAGAAATAAAGCCCCCAGCATTTAGCTGTGTTCTATGGGATGGTGCTCTATCCAATAGTTTTGGGATGAGGTGGGGTGAATGCAGTTAAATCCTCACAGCAATGCTCCAATATATAGTAAAAAAAAGCCTTCCCTGGACAGCTGGACAGTAGATACAGTTAATCCAAGAAAAACAGGATAAATTTAGGATATAAAATATTTTAGCATGTGCTCTATGCACTGACACTTTGCCTGGAGGTCACGAGTTTGAATACCACGCTATGCCACTTTGCCATCAGCAGCCAGAGTCTGAGAAAGCACAGTTGGGTTCCCTCTCTCCAGATGGGTTGATGGCTCACTTTTTTAAAAAAGCAGTGCTGGTCAGCACAGGCGTCTGTTAGCTAGTGTGGTGGACCTGGGGATACAGTGCTTTCCTCTGAGCATGTTGGCTGCTGGCGATGCTGCATTGGCATTTTTTTATAGTTATAGGCTATAGATGTTTTTAGTACTAGCCAGCCCTGACTGGGCCCTGAAGCCCTGAGTCAGGCTTCACTTTCAAGACCTATGTGCGAGTGTGTACAGGGCACATGTTGGCTAGACTAGTGTAGTCTTTTGCTGTTGCTAATGAAGTCCTAATGCTAAATCTGGCAAGGATTCTGCACAAGACTTGCCCAACAACACTCTACAAACACACACTCACACATACGCCCACATGCACAGGGTCAGACTGTGGCTAGAGGTACGCTTACCCCAGGAACAACTTGCGCCACAAAAAAACGTCAGTGCATTGCCAAGAACACAGATTGACCCAAAAATCTAACAGCTGTATCAGATTTCCCACAGGACAATGATTCACATGTCATGGTCATATTGTTTTTATATGCAGCAGCAACTTTAGCCAATCTACCAAGTGTTGTGTAAAACCTTTTTAGTTAAACTGAGCGGAAAAATAAAAAGTCTAGGCAGCTGTCCGAATAGCCTCTTACCCTTTCCGTTCATACTGAAGGCTGCATCCAAATCATCAGGAACACCATTCCACGAATCAGCAATGAGTTTGGGAAAGCCTGGATCCATCTTCTTCTTGGCTTCATTGTACCTGTAGAGTTATTACAACACAAACCAGGGCTGCTTACATGCCAGTAGACCATGCAACATCCATTCCTTTCCCAAACACGCTCAATTGCTACAGATACAGGAGATGAGGGAAAAAAAAACAAAATTTATGATTATGAGCACTCATAATTTTATAAGGACTTTGTAATTTTGGAAATTTCTTGGAACTGCAGATGAACTTTGGCATCTCATGCATACAGTAAAATTGATTTACTCCCTGTGCACACAGGCACCGCCTAGAAATTTATATTGTTCTCATTACAGCTGTAGTCAAAACCATCTTTGTTGAATCAAGAACAAAATCAAGTCAAGACCAGTCCAAATATGCACAAATCATCTTCCAGGTCAAAACTAGTCTGTTACCATTTTCCAGTTCTGAACTACGACAGAAAATATATATACATATATAAGGGATGGTACCTCCAGAATTTGTCTCCAGAGAACAAGTATGTCTTCTTGCTCTTGTGGTAAGAGTAGGCTGCATCTATACGGTGCAGGTCTGGTGGTAGGCCCATGGAGGAGAGCTTCTTAGGATAGCCCCTCTCCAGAGTACTAGCCGAATACACCCACATTTCATCACCTAAAATTTTAATTAAAATTTCACATCAACAATCCATGTATTGTGTTTTACAGATGATTCAGATTCATGTTAACAACACTGAACTGTACCTGCAAAGAACACTGACTTTTCCTCTAGAGGGTTTTCATAGGCAGCGTCTATCTTCTCAGGGAGCTCACTCCAGAACGTGGCTACCAACATCGGGCCTGTTGGCTTACTATGTGGAGTAGCAGTCCTGAAGATGAACCTGAGAGACAGATTGAGAACTTTAATGACAGTATAAATACATTAAACTTGATAAAGAATGTGTTGTGGGGTGTCCTGTGTGATAGGACAACATGACATCAAATTGAGGAGAGAACTGGCAGCCAGAGGCAAGAGAGAAACAGAGAAGGAGTGGGACAGTGTGTTTGTGAAAGAGGGAGCGAGAAGAAAAGAGAAAGAAGGAGAGAGGGAGTCTGCATTAGTAGATCTATGGCCTGACCACAATGGGGTGATTCATTGGAGCATCTGTTTCTCGTTATGGCAGCGGGCTGTGAGAGCAGAGCCAGTGGAACAGGCCCAAACTCGCCCGCTTTTCCAGCATTCAGCACACCAACAATACTCACTCCCCCCCCCAACCCTTTTCCACTGACCTATTTTTCAAAGGCCAAAATATTTCAGTCTCTTAAAAGGCAGATCCGGCCACTGCATTTCGATGCATAGCAAATACGACCCACTGCATGCAAATCTGTGCAAGCAACAAAAGAACCTCTGGCGACTGTTATCTTTAACCCATTACATTCAGCCAGAGTCGCTTATGGACCAGGCAGGAAAGGCTTTTTATACAGTTAACCCCTTAAAGTAGGTTTATTTTTTATTTGTATCTTAAAATTTGTTATTAGATTTTTAATCTAGTCTAAAAAATTACATAGTCACATGATTAATTAAGGCTTCATGAATTCATATGTTATTTGATCAAATCTAAATTAATAATTGATTGTTTTAATGTTGCCTATCTATCTATCTATTTATCTATCTATCTATCTATCTATCTATCTATCTATCTATCCATCCATCCATCCATCCATCCATCCATCCACCCATCCACCTATCTATTTATCCATCTATCCATCCATCTGTCTTGTCTGTCCATTTATCCATCCTCCTACCTATGTATCCATCTATCCATCCATCTACTAAGACATATATATGTAAATGACCTCTGTTCTAAGAGGCTACCCAGCATGATATACAGGTGAACTAAGAACAATGGTATGTATAGCTGAGTTGGCAACTACTAGGACACTGAAAAGTTAGTGTTGAAGGGATTTTTAGTGTTTAGGCAACTCTGATTACACTTGAGTTGTAGTTAATAGTTTCCATAAAAAAAGGTTTCCAGTTACTGATGAATGAATTTTCACTCTAGATTAATCTGCTGATTATTTTTTCAGTTAATCGACTGACTTTGTTTTTTAAAACTCTTAAAATAGTAAGAAATTGATGGACTTCTCTGTTCAGTTTTCCCAGTACTGGTATTAAGCAAATGTACATTTTCATACCATGGTATACCTAACAATGGCATACACCTAAAACCCTAATTAAAAATAAAGCCCTCTGTCCCCTAATGTCCCTCTCCTGAACTATCCCAAATGGAATTAAGGCAGCAAACAGCTATAGCGCTACCAACAAAGAACACTGATTCTTTCTTAATATGAACAACTCTTCAAGAAAAGACAATTAGAAAACAATGGCATGCATTTTTAGATGTGGTTCCAATACAATTAGTTGCTGAACCTCTTCAATACCTCACACTAACCCTGAAGAAGAGTTCCTACCATAATACACTCTGCCTAAACCTCCAGACAGGTTCGGGAAAGGCAGACGGGGTTTAATGAGAGGTGATCAAATGGTTAGCCTCCAGACACCACTCCCTGCTAGTGCAGAGAGAGCAGCAAAACAAAGCCTTCCGGGAATTCAGACATGCCAGCATTCCCTTTTAATGCATGCTCCAACAGGACAGCAGGAAGAAAAGGGGGAACCTGCCTAAAGGCCCTCAGATTCAGAGGAAAAGTCCAAGACTTCAATTAAACTGAAGAGAAGGAATGTACTGTGGTATTAAAATGATCTACTGAAAGCAGTAATGAGAGAAGAAATGTTAATTTCCAAATGCAGCTGCACAAGTACAATAAAGGATGTCAGCCACAGATAAGTCATTCAGCCTTTCTCTGTTTTCCTCGCTCTTTCCAATGGTTTAAACAGCTGTAGCCAGTGACCCAATGTGAATATCTGAGGGCTAAAGTCATCCTCTTTCACAGTAAAGTAAGCCTCTTCTCTTGCTGACTCTGGGTATTGCAGGATCATGCTGCAATATGTTTATTATCATAACGCTGTCATAATGACATTTCCAGTATCATATTCAAGCATTTCCAAGAATATCAAGTAATGACGTATTTTTCTTAGATAAGTAAATCACTGAACTATGGCATACAGAGCTACAGACTGAGTGGTATAATCAGTTGCCTAAAGCCCCCAAGCCACCATGGGAACAACTGTGGTCAGAGACACCAAAATGTCCAGTTTGCCCACTACTAAGAGATCCAGACTACTAATTCTAATGAGTGATCTAAGCTACTATAGGGTGCCCCAAATGCTAAAACAGGACTTCCAATAGAGTAGGATGCTCTGGAGCAGCCACACATGAACCTAAGGTCACCATGCCCAATGCCATGTGTCTTGCAGAGAGGTATAAGGATCCCAGTATAAGGTTATAATGTACTGGAACTAAAGTGCTGAAGTAAACTGATGCAGAACTACTAATCCAACATACCCTTATGGCTGATTGCAATCAATGTAGCACTATTCCAGCAACTAGAGCTTATGGTTTTAGAAGCAGCACTGGATTAGCAAGCACCTACAAACAATTGCAGATACAGTGCAATAAATACAGGCCTTATTATGGTAGACTGATGGACATTTTGTCCAGCATAGCTAAACAGCTAATATTGACAGCGGTTGTTTAGCTAGCTAATGAAGTGACCACAGTCTATGTTAGTTGTTTAATGCTGTAGTGGTCTGAACAGAATACCGTATGGTGAGATCTTGCTGTATTTGTTTAGACAGCCAGTGTCAGCAATCGTCCACCAAAATCCCTAAACTGTTAAACCCCTAGTAGATAGCTTAGACTAGCCTAAATTCCTTACCAGTCTAGGGAGGTGCTAGTTTTTGGGTGACCGGGACAATATGCTAGTCTTGCTTGCGATTTTTAACAAGAATGGGGTTAACAAACTAATGGCTTGTTGCTTTCTAGCCATGTAATCATAAATGTCAGATAAAAAGGGTTGGTGCTGCATATCTACTTCGTTAAGTAGAATGTGATCATTGAGTCCATGATGAGCTTTTACAGCCATTCCCCAGAAATTATTCACGGAAAGTAATTTCCCAACTAAGAGACACGATGCACACACTCAAGTGTGTGTATGCATGTGGTCTCTTGATTATCCTTGTCAGCCACAGAGCTGTGAGGACTTAAAGATGGCTCTGTGTGCAGGATGGTGGGTGGCTCTCTCTTAGTCCAGCAGCTCTGCTCTCAGGCGACGTTAGCAAGCTTCTATGACTGCAAGCTTTTCATTTCGCTGCTGTTTGCTTTGGACACTGTTTCGCCTTTTCAGTCTTAAATTCATCTACAAAGTGTGTAAGTGTAGGTGTGCTTGCGTCTAGTCCGTTAGAGACTGTATCTCCCTTTGCCGTGTGTGTGCTAAAGCCAACAATTTCAAAGACGTTTGCAGAGTGCATTGTATTATTTGGGTTCGCTGTTCCCAATGGACCCGGTCCCTGACAGAGAACATCTGGAGTGGACGGATGTGTGTGTGTGTGTGTGTGTGTGTGTGTGTATGTGTGCTATGGGGTTTACTTGAAGTCACATTCTGCATAAAGAAATAGCTCAACCATGGCTGACAATGAATGAAAGCTACTAGTCACCTATTGCAATTAGCATAATGCTAATCGAAGGCTTTCCACTTGTATTCACATTTATCATTAGTAGCTTTTCATCATAAGAGATTTTTTTCATGTAATTTAGCACCGTTGTGAAGCATATAATCAAATCACAGTGAGATCCAGCCAGGCTAAAGTACTTCAGGTTTTACCTCAGGGTTACAACGAAAAAGACACAATAAGAAAAAGACAGAAGTCTGAGACATATAAGGCTGACACAGTGTAGTAACAACACATTTCATGTGGCAGACTGAGGTTTGATTTTCTGCTGAGCTAATATGAGTCCCATCAAGACTCCCGACACTATATTCACCAACCTGTGTAACATATTTCAAATGTAAGACCCTCTGGAAAAGTATCCCTATTTGTGTCTATTTGTGCTGGTGCCTGCCTACCCACTGGATCAGACTCTCCTGTTGTGTAAACTCACCATTTTTGTTCCATTATCGTTTCTTTCTGTTTTCTCTTTCCCATGTATTAAGATGGTCTCCAGACTCACACTCACATTCTCTTAATTCATGACTTGATTTTTCTCATTATTTTCTTTGTTTTCTTGTTACTGTCATTTGTTGTGTTATCTGGTATCTTGGTTGCTCTCAAGGCTTCTTTCTCTCTTTCTGAGGGAATTTTTCTTTGCAACGGTTGCCCTGGCTTGCTTAAACTTTTAACACTCCAAAGCCTATTACACACTAAGGTGTATTACTCAATAAGTACAGGGACTTCTGTACAAACTCAGCAGGCCATTGGCTTTTTAGGGGGTTAAAAGAGGCTCGGACCCAAATCTCTGTAAAACTGCTTTGTGACTACTTTCCATTTCCTTTATACAGAATCAGGCCACTACTCAGAAAGAAGCACTTTTGACTAATATCCTACTTGTGGATGCTCTGGAAAGTCTACAGTACACAAAAGGACTGTTTTATGTGGGTCATAATTATGTAATTACGACAAGACAGGACAGTCAGCAAGACTGCCTGTAGGCTGCACAATAGACTGAAAAAGGCTCGTGTGATTGGTTGTTTTTGGTCATGTTATTGGTTTTGGTACAACAGTTTAGGTCTGGAATTTGGAGAGAGATTTGTGGTTACTGTATCTCACCTATCTACACACACACATACACATATGTGCAAACATGCAGACACAAATACACTGTTGCGGATCAGCCTGAGACTCTAAGATTACTTTATCACTGGACCTCAGAATTACAATTGCTTTTAAAATAAACTTGTATTTAACTCTAGCTCTTTTAAATAAACATTATTACCTTAAGTACTTCTACCATTATTATTCCCATTTATAACACATCTGATCTTTTGTTTTTGGAAGATAAATTAAGTTTCCTGCTGTGGTTGTTGGTCCATTTCCTGACAGCAGTTTCTTAAAGCCACAAAAAGAGATGAATAATTCGGAACTGCCTGGAATTCACTAAAGATTACCGCTCCTACCACTCAGAGAAAATGTTCCCGAAGCCTTCCCTGAATTATGGTGCAATTTGTGAAGTTCTTTGTGACCCGTAAAACAGAAGTTCAACTGTTTATACAAAAACGGCATTGTGCAATGGTGTGTCGATATATCTTGTGGTCTGTTCTGTTTTAAACCTACTGAGGACTACTGGCATATTTGTTTACAACTGTAGCTTCTTTTTGAATGTGAATGTAAAACTTACAGGACATGTAATTCAATTGTATTCTTTAAAATAAAGGTGCTTTAAATGGTTCTTTGAGAGATATCATAGAAGAACCACAACTGGTTTCATTAACCCCTTAAATAGGCTATGGACCACCGGCTGGCTGAAAGTGTCATTGCATATATACTTTAGTACATTAAACCTTCCTGCTTTAAGGGTAGAGCTGGGCAATATAACAACATTTTAGTGTATTGTGATCAATTTTGTTGTCATGGTACACAATATTCTTTTCTAAGCATATCGAGACACTGATTAACTGCACATTTCATTACGAACAGTGTAATTAGTCACTATTATTGGATGAAGTGCAGCACATTTTTAATAAAAATGACTGTGCTCACTATGGGAGAGTATTTTAACAGTAGCTTTTAAGTCACTACCATTGCATTTATTCTGCAATCACATTTATTGTGATTAATATTGTGTATCGTGAAAATGTCTTTAAATATTGTGATATAATATTTTTACCCTAGTGACCAGAATCAGTTAAGGTTTTAAAACTTATGTTTGGTACACCTCATTTATATATTAAATAAATATATATGAAACATATATTAACATGCCTTAAATGTTCAGAAAAGGTTTCTCTTTCTCCTGTGAAGTACGACAGCATGAGGAGAATTTACAGTTTTAGAGTGCTTGTTGTGCATAAGCTCCATTAGTCACTCAACCTTAATGACCTTTACCACTTTTAGAGCTACTCTCTCTTATAAGCCTCTGTCGGCACATTTGTCTGTTGCATTTGAAACCCGATAACAACTAGATAAGACTGTGCTAACAGATGTTGCAATGCAATCAAACACACACACAGACAAACATACACATGTGTAACTTGACACAGGCAGTTAGACACTTGCGCCACTCTAGAGCTTTGAAACTATGTACATAGCTGTGCACAGATGTGTCTATAAAGTAACAGAAGATAAATGTACTGAAATTACCGAATGGTTTTTATGTACTGAAGAGAGTTTCACAGCTTTTGAGTGGCGCAAGTGTTGCCTGTGTCAATCGTCAGGAGATTGTTCAAAATCTATCAATATCACAATTTCTCTATGGTCAGAAGTCTGAGAAAAGGAAGGCAATGTGATGGAGGAGGCCTAACCTACAGATAAAATTGAACCATAAACAAGCTGAATGGGGTATTAATGACATGAGATGCAGAAATAAAAATGTGAGTAAGGAGAACTTTTGAGGAGATGTGTTAAAATGAACTCTTCAACAGAAGTGTTAAAACCAATGCTGATTTTAAAAAGCTGATTTTACTGTGTTGTAAACAGTCAATTGTTGCTGTCACCCCCCAAAAAATCTTCACAATGGCAACTTTACAGGAGAAAGAAAAACCTTAATAACTTTCAATTTAAGTCAATGTAAAAATATTATATTTAAATATTTTATTCCATTACGTTTTGGAGCATTTCTATTGGTCCATTTATCATGGTATATTTGACACAAAGTCAAAAACTATGTAAAAAAAATATGTAAAAAATGTTTTTTTAAATGGCAGAAAACTGAGTTACGAGGTTTTTGAGGGACAGCAATGAAGTTTAGGATTAGCGCTTGTAGTAGGAGATGGCTCAAGAATTCTATGGAAATGCATCTGGATAATTACCTGTCCTTAAAAAAGAAGATCTCTCCTCTGATCTGTGCTATCGCATCAAATATGATGTTCTCATTGCAGATATCCATTGGAGTGACAGGACCCTGAGTGGGTGGAAGGGGCTTATCAGTTGAAGCACCTGTAAGAGATGAAGGGAGAGTGAAAAAGTGTTTATTACTGTCATGACGCTTCTTATTTTTTGTTTGTTTGTTTTTAATGCCGGCATCAACAACTGGAAAAATTCAGAGCTCACCATAGAGGTGCTGGATGCCTCTGATGTCATCGTCAGAGAGCCTGAAGTTCTTAGTGTAGGTGTAGATGGGAGCCATGAGTGCGCCAGGGTCCTCAGAGTGCTCCAGGCCCAAGGCATGACCAAACTCATGAGCTGCCACAAGGAAGAGGCTGTAGCCTGGAGAACGGTAAGAATGCAGGAACCACCGTCAGACTAGTCTCAGTTTAACTGCCCATTCTCAGCTTGATAACCGTCTTATAAGATGTGTTCCTTGATGCAAAATTTAACATCTACTAAATGCTGCATTTTACTTCTAATGAGCAGAAGTGAAGTAATCAGTCACCTTGATCAGGACAGAAGCCCCACTTGCGGTCATCATCGAAGCTCTTGGTGACAGCGCACCACATTTTCCCATCGCTACGTCCGGAGCTGGTGCACGAGTCGTAGGTTTTGCCCAGGAAGGTGAACGGGAAGACACAGGGAGCACCTTCAGAGTTCCCTCCAATAGTGGACATTGCTGTAGGAGCACAGAAGAACTTCATGAAAGGTTATAGAAACTTACCAAGAAAAGAATATCTACAAACATACACCAATCAGTCATAAAATGCCTATGGCCTGTTGTGGGGCGAAAGTGTAGCCACAGTCATCCATGGCTGGGAGTTCCAGCTGGGAGGGGGTGGGCAGTAGAGAGCTAGGCCAGACCAGGAAGGTATTACTTCTATTACTAAAGAATAGCCCCACCAGTTTCTACAGAGGTTCCTGTAATTACTGTGTAATATGCCATAGTGTGTAATAAGGCTTGGAGTTTTAAGGGGTTAGCACCACTGATTCATATAATATAAAGTGATAAAAGATTATTTTCATCTACTGCGGCATCTGCCAAGGGCTGGATTTATTAGACGAAGTGAACAGTCAGTTCTTGAAGGTTAAAAGCAGACAAAATGGGCAGGCATAAGGACCTGAGACGCTTTGACAAGGGCCAAAGCTGAGGCTAAACAACTGAGTCAGAGCGTCTTCAAAATATTAGGCAGGTCTTGTGAGGTCTTCCCAGTATGCAGTGGTCGGTACTTTCCAGAATCAGGGTCGTGGGTGCCTAAGGCTCATTGATGCTTATGGAGACCCCACCTCACAACTTACAAAACTCAAAAAGATCTGACGCTAACATCTTGGTGCCAGATACCAAAGCACGTCCTGTGAGGTCTTATGGAGTCCAAATAGTCAGATCTGCTCTGGTGGCACAAGGGGACCTACTCAATATTAGGCAGATAGGTGTATTGCACTGCACTCTTCAGTTTTCAGGACATATTCTTGAGGTGAATAGATGTAAGACTTGCATAAGAAAGAGGAAAATCACAAGCTTCCACAACTGGAGTTAAAAAAATTATGAACAGATACAAAGACAACGGGGCTTTTTACATCCAAGCAAGACCTGGTAGACCACCAGGTAAACTGTGATAACCTGAGTGAAAAGCTTTCGTCTTTCAGAGATAGGAGGAAATCAAGCTCTGTTCTTGTTAAAAAAACAAACAACAAAACCTTCAACCACTGTAAGAAGATGACTGTGGATCTGAAATGATGTGTAGCTGATTAAGCCACCCTTATTGAGAAAATAAAAATAAAACAACAAAGAGACTGCTGGTGTTGATGACTGGCCATCCCAGAGTCCTTTCCTCAGAATTACTGGATGTGTTTATTATTACTTGGATGGTGAGAAGCACAAAATGCTCCAACATCTAAGAATAAAAGCAAGTAAAGCAAAAGGATTTAAAATGTAAGTGGAAAAAAAAGTGAAGGATGAACATATTAAATACTGAACAATATTATCTGCTGTGACTCCTATGTAATTGTATGTTACATACAGTACAGTACAGTTGTATGTTACATACAGTACAGTACAGTTATATGTTACATACAGTACAGTCTAACTCTACTAAACTAGTTTGCACTGTTTTCCATGTCATTACTGTCACTGAGCTTGGGAGGTTAAACTGATTTTAGCTAACAATGCTAATATGGCTAATAAAATAGTTATATGCTAGTTGGGAACAACAGCTGTGTTCCCAAGCCTACGCAGCTGCCAAAGTAGCATGCATTTCTCTGGGTGCTACGTCACAGAAGGCTGTTTAGAAGTGAAGGACCCTTCATATACAGCAAATGTAGCTAAGAAATGCAGCCTAAGTTTGGAGCGTATCGGAGGATACTGAAGTATCCTTCCTGACCCTGGGTTACCCACAGTTCTCTGCGCACATATGATGCAGGAAAAAAAGGAAACAAAAACAGCACCATGAAAATGGTGGAAAACAAAACCTCCAGAGCAGAGTTCTGGTTTCATTTGCAAGACCTACAGGCTACTAAGAAGGAGTTTTAATGGGACAGTCTGCACCCACCCAACCTACTGTCAGCTATTAACTGTAGAAAACATGGACAGTCCAACAGCTCTCTAGCACCTCTGCTGGCTGTTTGCAGTATGATGTGTAGCTCTGCCCATCCCCATATGTTTAAAATATAAAATAGACCATTTTCCATCTTATTTTGTTATGCCGTATGCAGGGTTACACTTGGAAATGAAGTGATCGACAGCCTTGGAAGCCTGGAAGAAAAACCATCTGCAGGACGCGTATCACGCCCTTTCTGTTTATTACACGTAGTAGATTAGCTGCGCTTTTACTGTTGGAACATTACACTTATCGGACAAACTAGGGACCAGGGAGAAAACCTGCTTTGCTTCTGCTCTGTAAGCTCAATGAAGGCGGTCTGAGATACGCTTGAACTGGGAGAAAGGATGGGTCTACCAAATGAGTGGGCGAATCGGACAACATGGTGGACAATTTTGGCTTTGTTTCTATAGAACAGAAGAGAATGGAACCACAGCATCCATGTTTTCTACAATCATTGGTTGTGAATGAAAGCATATTAGCATGTTAACAGTTACCATCCTACAGTAGCATTTTTGGACAAACTGCATGTTTACAATGCTCAAATCAACATGATAGGGTTTCATGTTTCCCTCTATTGTACTGCTCTGTTTGTAAGCTATAATCCCTGCAGACCAGATCACATTGCAGCTTGTGTTAAATGATTTTTTATCAGGACCGCAGACAGAGCTTTCTGGTACCCGGGGTGAGATTACCCAAGTGAACTTCCGCTATTAAGTGACTTAAGATGTCCCACTGGTAGTTAACAGCAAGCCTGTGTTTTGCCCAAGACTGACGTAATAGCAAGTGGAACAGAGAGTTCAGATCTCTGGTGCAAAGAGGAACAGAAAGCATCTGTCCAGACTCGTGAAGAATCCTGGATTAGGGTCTAACAGAATCTGAGTGAGAGAGAGAAAGGGATACCAGATGCTTTTAACTTCAGTAAGGTAGTCTCATTCGAGAAATGAAATCAAGGGGCTTTTCTTTTCTTTTCCTGGGCTGCTGAGCTTTTATTTAGAGTCAGGCTGGCATAGCCAAAAGCTTCTGTTGCTTTTTAGTCAAGGGGTTATATGAACACACACACACACAAGTTGCATTCCCAGTGAATTAGATCCAGATGAAGAGGCCTACTCTCCTGGATAGCTTTAGCCAACTCCCTGACACAATGGAAAATAACGACTGCCAGCCCACAGTGAAAAAAAACAAACAGAGGAAGGACTTTTGCAGCCTTCTTGGAGACTGCAGGAAGAGTGGATGCCACAGTTATGATGTTTTTTTTCTGTGGGCAGGTTCTATCCCATAGGAACAGAATATCGCAATGTTTCTTTAAAACAACAAAGAGATCGGATGTAAAGACAAAGGAGACTTTGGCATTAGTAATTTCATGTCAGTCTCCTCTTGAGTAAACCTGAAGATACAAACAGATGATACAGATATTCTGGAGACACCCTTTATGCTTTTTTCACTATGCAAAATGATTTCTGTTCAAGAAATAAAAGGTTGATTAGTAACAGGTAAATAAATAATAAATAATAATTAAAAAATAATAAATGAACTGAATGTGTTAAATTAGGGTTACAAAGCTTTACTTCCTAACTTCTCAATTATTTATCATGGTTTTATTGGGTAATTCCTGTTCAGATTAGGTCTTGAAAGAGATGGAATCAAGGCAAGAAAGAGGTCTTGAGTCTCATTTATGTCTAATGTTGTTTCCCCTCAGCAATTTTAGGAGAACTGCTTAATTTTAGTAGAAACAGTTGTGACAAAGTTGTTCTCCAAATTAATTGTACATGAGGTTACAAAAAAAAGACTCCTGAGACATCAAAGATCAACATTTTAGCAATAACATTTTCCTCTAGGATTAACACTAAGCTCCTATCTGAAAGAAATATCTGAAGGAAATTATGTTACACTCTAAAGAAAATTTACTCATTCAAAAATGTACTACAGGAAAAGCTTAGATCCTTAAATACAACAGATTGCTGAAGAAACGCTGGGAGATAAAGTGCTACATTTTATACTGAATGATATTGGCAGATAATATTGAGAAAGTGACAGATAGTATTAGTATCAGATTTTTTTTTGATGACATCATGATGGCATTTTGTGTTTTATTAAAACTTAAGCTTAGTGTTGCATCAGGAACACCACTGACATTTAGTTCAAGATGCACCTGATCAACAAGCCAACGCGGCTGAAAAAAATAGCATGATTCTTATGTGATGTGACAGTCTATATAAACATTGTCATGCTTGCCTATATGCTTATATAGTGTTTATACCAGATAATGTCCCTCAGACAGCAGTGGGTGTACAATAAAGCACATATGAGCTGTAAATATAAAATGGGGGAAAAACGTTGTAAAAATACAGTGATCAATTTTGCATTTAGTAATATATTACATAGTTGTATACATCACCTTAAAAATATGGGGTCAGAGAGCAGGGTCAGCACAACAGAGAGGGTTAGTGACCTTGCTCAAAGTCCCAAAAAAGGCAGAAGCAATAAACCGAAATGCTGTGATAAATAACCCAATGCTCAAACTACCAAACCACCACCACTACCTGGAACATGACTAAACAGTAAATTACTAGAGAAATTGCTGCCAATAAATAACTGTACTTCTCTTGGCAGGGATGTCACAGCAGAACCACATTTCATTCCATAAATAACTTTTTAATGGATGGTTATTTCAGCCAGGCCAAGCCAAGATCTATTTAGGAATCTTTATATTTATATTTTTTCTTTATATCTAGATGTTTTGAAAGCATTTCCAATGTGTTTTTTGATAGAAAACTTTTTGATAGACGTTTGTGGCTCCAACCCAACTCTCAACATTACAAGATTTAGTGAGGGTCTATGTAGATAGTAGAGAAAAATACTATACCAGTCTCAGGGCAGAATCCATAGGTCTTGTCCCGGTCATAGTCCTCAGTAGTGGCACACCAACGGTAACCATCATCTCTACCTGAGGTGGTGCAGCTGTCATATTTGTCCCCTTGGAACGTAAAGGGGAACTTGCAAGGAGCTCCATCTCCATTTCCACCCAGTGTAAACAGCACTGTAACACAAGAAGTAGAGCTTGGTATTCTCTAATTTCTGTTAAGGTACTTTGATGTCCCAATAGGTTCTATTCTGTCCTATTGCAGGACGATGTATCAAAGCATTAGTAGCAGGGACATTATCTTCTAACAAAGTGTTATTATCAACCATGCAAGAATAACCTAACTTATGAGAAGAACACAAAGTCAAGCAGAACATATACTTACAGAAGCTGCCTATTTCAGAACAATGGGTACTCTTAAAAAAACATGCTGTCCAAGAATCCTGGCTACTCACACTCATGTGGGCAGAAACCGTACTTTCCGTCCTTATCAAAGTCGTAAGTTGTGGAGCACCAGAGGAACCCATCATCACGTCCCTGAGATGTGCAGCTGTTGTATTCTGTCCCCATGAAGAGGAATGGAAACTTACAGAACTCTCCTTCTGCGTTCCCAAACTTCACCTTCACGACTACAGAGAACAAAAGAGAAAGACACACAGAGAGAGAACAACTTGATGTTATACATGTTGGATACTTCAGCTTAAAACTTAGGATAATACAATTCTGGGAGATAATGGTTACATTATTTTTAATAGAGAGAAGAAGAAATGCTTGATTATCAAGATGTAGCCATTTGAATACCTTGCCCATCTCCCAGAGTCCATTGCTCGTCATCATCAAAGTGGGAGTCGCCTCCAATTCCAGGTCCAGGTGCAAACGCATGAGCCAGTAGACCGTCCTTCCCATCAAATGGATAACCATCACCATGCTCTGCAGAGCAAACCAAAGAACTGCAGAGTCACCACATACCATATACCCACAACCTCCTGCTGAACTGAACTGACTGGGCATGCAGTTCTGAGTCATACAGCTCAAACACCAGGTGTTATTTCGACGGGATAGTTTCTAGGACTTGCAGAAAAGGCCTTGGAGGTGTCTTTCATACTGTTGGGTGATAAATGGGAAAGTTTTTTTAAAGGTTTGATATTGGAATAACAGCCAGTGACTACAACCAATAACCTGGGGATACCCGAACACACGCTTTTCCAATTTACACCACAATTGTTCACACCACTGTCCCATAGATGGAAAACCAGACGTATAGTCTGACCTATTTCTAAGCAATGTTGAATCAATGATCCATGATTCCAGAAAGGAATCATCATCATTGGAGTTATGTCATGATTATCCTTCATGATTAGCTTCAATTCGCCACACCATGCTCTGCTTGGTATACTGGGTTCTCCAGCATCAGCTTCCACCTTCCAAATGTTTTGCTGAATAAATGCCTTGACATGTGACTAACCCGTCTGGTTACTTCTTCGGACAATACAGAAGACATGAGCCACAATTTCCAGTCCACTGAGCTGTACTTTGCAGTTTCAGTGTATAATTTGTAGTTGTTTCAGACCGCAGTTTAGGCAGACGGTCACTTAAGTCTAGCCATAATCTTGCAAAGCTATCTAGGATTCAGTATTACATACTTCTATTTCTCCGTGGACAATATACAGACCTTTTCTTCAGGTCAAAGTGTAAATAAATACATATAAAGACTTTCATTATGTGCTTTCTATTGAGGGGAGATTACAGATTGTATTTTACAAGACCTGAACATAAGGGCATCTTCTTAGGTTCTTTAGGCCAAAGCCCCAACTAAATAAAATCACACCAGAGAGGGATATTCAGTACCGTTGCGGCCAAAGTTAATCATGATGTCAGCCTCTCCTTCTGTGATGCGTGTAAAGGTGAGAGGAGTGAAGTCGCTCCAGACTTTAAAAGCACGGAAGAAAGCGTCATCGGTCGTCTCCTCGTCCAGGTCAGGAGTATGGCCCAAGATCCTGGAGATAAAAAATATGCAGTTAGACCTCCAAACTCCAAAAAGACGCTGATTCAGACAACATGATGTAAAAAGGCCAACAAAACGTCTTCTCTAGACTAAACACTCTTTTATACAGTTTCCAGTTACACCTAGTATTTGCTACCTCTGTCTATGATTCACCTACAAGAAGTGCTCCCAGAGAAACCAGACAAGCAAAGGTCTTCTTCAATTAACCGTTATTCACCCGACTAACAACTCTGTCCGGTTCTCTGGGAAACTCTGGATTATTCTCACAATATCGCATTGGCCCAAACACACTGAATCACCCCTAAAAATGATTGCGTCAATTGTTTGTGATAGCAACATTAATAGTGCATTAACCACTATTAATTAATAGCTCTACTAATGAATTTATTTTTGGTTGTCACTGCCACTGCCCTGTCTCCAATTATGCCCACTGCTGGTAACACTAACACTATCATTCCAGTCAGATCTACCCACCACAGACAGTTTAGGACATTCTTGAGACGTTGCTAATGTTGTTTTTGTTATCCAGCTGGGACTTTTCGCTTTGTACGGTATGGACTACTAGGGAACCCAAATAAGGGCTTTGTGGCTTTTTTCCTTGGTTCAGAAACTTTCCAGGATCAGCAACATGTTTTACCAGAATGGAATGTGCAAGTAAGCAGGAAAAAAGCCTGAAAAATTACAGGGAGTGGGGGAAGACATGCTGATCATCTCAGAGAAGGAGATGCCTTTTCTGAGAAGGGTCTGGGATACACACGCATAGACAGATGAAAAACAGCCCCTTAACCTGTAAGTAATGTCATTCTTTTCCCATTTGGGTGATCTGTGGAAGAACTTGTAATTGGCCACATCTGGGACTCCACAGCGGGGCCTCTTCATGATCTCAACAGTCTTCTGGTCGATCTCCCCGGTCTCGGGAAGAGAGAAGAACTTCTGCATCTTCTTCAGTGTGTCCTTCAGGACCATCAAGTTGCATCGGTCCTCTGGGCAGCCATAGAACTTATTTAGATAGTGCTGGAGAGACACCAAGTGAGAGAGAGAGAGAGAGATTACAGAGTTTAACCTTACTGGAAGTGCCTTCTCAGACCACATCCCACACAAAGTGCTCTGAGGGGTTCAGTATGAGTGCCAACACTCCGTCTTAGAACAAAGGACCAAACCTAGAACGCTTGGGTTTGTGATTATATATGTATATATATATATATATATATATATATATATGTACACTCTGAACTCATGAGCAAGGCAGTCTATACCTAAAACAGGCTTAACCTGAGCAGAAAATACAACTACACAGTTTAAGAGATACCTGATTTCCTAATCCATCCATGTCCATATCTGACATGGGTAATTGCATTTGGTTTTTCTGGTGTAAAAATGTTGCACCTATTATTTTGGTCATACGCGATGATTGATTATTAACACATTTGTGATTATTAAAACACAAAAATATTAATTAAATTAGATTGAGAATAAATTTAATTTAAAAAATTAATACATTTCATGCAATCAAAAAATTCCAATGGATATTTGTTTTAAATGATGAACTATATGAAACTGTTAAAGAAACGACCCCCCCATTGATAAACACTCTTCACTCACCAGCGCTACTTCTTTGTCTGTCCGTGGTACACTATCATCGCCAGGGAACTTGATAATAGGCGAGGGCGCAGCGAAAGTTTCCAGAGAAGCGAGGATCTGCACCAGGAAAGCTCTGAGGACAAAATGCCTACAGTTGTACGCCGTAAAGCACCTCATGTTGACCCGTTAGCGAGGAGCCTGGGCTGGGAGAGCACAGCAGAGAGTTGAGCACGGCTGTACACCGTGCGCTCTGAAGCTGCGAGTGGTTCTCTCTCTCTCTCTCTCTCTCTGCGCCTGCACTGCACTCTGCTCCTCAACAGCACATCCTGACCCACTGCTCTGCACAAAACAGCTGCGCCTGCAGTTTTTCTTTTTTGTTGTTTGGAGCGATGGAAGTTGATTCAGTTTACTGAACCGATTCTTTACAACGATTCAATGAAGTGACGAATCGACGCTTTCATGATTAACAGGTCAAGTTTGCTCTAATCCCCTCCACGATTTGGTTCAGTCAGTAATCTGCTACTCCTACTCAATATAATGGAGTCCCTGCTGGAAAAAACAACATAGACCAGCATGAATTCCGGTCTGTGCTGGTCTGGCGCTGGTTGACCAGTCTACCACTGTTTAAAAATGACAAATGATGATAGATCAGAAAAAAACATTTTTTTTCATGATTTGCCATATTTTGGTATTTCTTTTTGTGTTTGTGTGAATTTTTATGTATGTTTGTGAAAGCTAATTATTATTATTATTATTATTATTATTATTATTATTAATCGGTCATTTATTAGAACCCGTCATTTTATAACAGTAACAGTAGCCTCGCCGTTTTGCTTACTAGTGATACAGTTTATTTAATTTATCCAACAGAGTCGATTCAAATGAACGACTCGCTCATGAGTCACTCGGTCGCTGCAGTTCGCAGTTTGGAGCAAAGTGAAATAGGAGACGGGTCTGTGATTTGGTGTGTGTGTGTGTGTGGGGGGGGGGGGGGGTGTTGGTGGGCTGCCCTTACCCTGCTCAACATCAGATAAATGTGACAGAAGATTATAGAGGAAAAAAGTTCAGGACTGTTGTTTTGCTGTTATGCTGAAGTTTGCAGCAGTTTGATGCCAGTGGTGCTGATAGTAGGGCTGCCGACTGAATGTTGCGTGAGACCCGTGAGGAGAAGTATAAATATAATATATATAAATATAAATAAATTATAAATAATGGGCATCACAAATATAGGCAATATTCTTGCTAAAGTAAAATCCATGAGTCCACAACACACGCTGGAGGTTCACTAAGGATTCAATAAGGATTAGGATAGCAATAAGGATCTCAGAGAAGGTTTAAAGTAGGGCTGGGCGATATGGTAAAAATACTGTATCACAATATTTAAATACTATAAATATTTATCTTGATACAATCATAGACTGAAAACATCAGTAGTGACTGATTCTTATAAACTGCTATTCAGAGACTCTCCCATAAATATCACTAAACACAGTGATATTTATTTAACATCTGCTGCTCTTTATCTAATGAAACCAGTCTAATGACACTGTTAGTAATGAAACCTGCAGCTGATCAGTGTTTATTAAGCACTAACAGTTTCCTCAATATGCTTAGAAAAACATATTGTTATCACAATAACAACATTCATCACAATACGATGAAATATTGTCACATTGCCCAGCCCAGAGCTTTTGAAGGACATGGGTAAGCTGCAGTAAACGGCCAATTTCCTGGGCATATATAATGCAGGCAGTAAATTCTATTTACAGGCTAATTCAAAATATAGCTAGGTTATGTATGTAAGTCTCTGCCGGGCCTGTCATAACTCGGGAGAATATGACCACTCATCTGCTTTGTGATTTATATAGGCCAGGCGAGCTGTCTCAATATTCCACAAGTTTATGTGGCAGCCTGACGTTACTTCAGTAATTTTACTGATTTGTAAAAGCTCAAAAATATTAAATATATGAATAATGGAACTGTAATATTGCATGTCCAAAGTCGGGTAAAGCCCTAGGTCAGCATGTTGGATATTCACCCCCCACACCTTATGCCCAACCCCCCAACTCATCCCAAAAGTGCTGGATGGAGCGACAACCATCATTCCAGAGAACACAGTCCCACTGCCCCACTAATTAGGCATGGTGCCAACTGGTCCATGTTTATCTCCTCCAGAGAGTCCTGTGGTATAGACAAGGGCAAGGGCTAAACAAGCTGTGCATGTTTGTGTATGTGTGCATGTGCACATCTGTGTCAGCAATGGGTGCAGCTCAAATGAGCTGAATGCATTCATTAGAAAGAGTGTCCACAAACATTTGGACATGTAGTGTCTCATTTTGTTTTAAAGTAATGCTTTTAAGATTTACATGTGTAATACGAAGTGCTGGTACTCTACCAAATCTGTCTCAAAGCACTGGACATGAGCCTTCACATACCAGCCCCAGCAAGGTCTCTCCTACCTCTTCTGCAACCTTGAATTTGAGACATGACTAAAGAGGAACCACCACACTCCACACACTGTATTATCCTCTGCTCACTGAAACAGCACCATATTTTAATAAAACCACCCACTAATATTGCAGTTTGGAGCTTCAGTGTCCTAAAGGACTATGACATTGGGATTGAGGCCTACGTTGACTAGAAGCTACAAGATACTAGATACCACACGCTGCTACATCATGCTGCTGTACGCTTGATGCAATCTAAGATAGACTTGGGCTCTAAGTCAGGAGGCTGTATGTAGTTGAAGGAGAAATACTGAAAAGCTTTGATTATCTTCCATTATTTAAACTCCTCTTTATCAAACCAAACTCTATTGTATTATTTGTACGAAGGTGTGGAAGAGAGTCTCTTTGGAGACCATTGCATTGGTAAATCTGACTTGGTTTGTAGGAGACTCAGCACATGGTGAACGGCTTTAGGCCTTGAACACATACACACCCAAAAAGAGCACAACTATGTTTAAAAGACATAAATAAGACAACAT
This sequence comes from Salminus brasiliensis, assembly GCF_030463535.1. Classification (NCBI taxonomy): domain Eukaryota; kingdom Metazoa; phylum Chordata; class Actinopteri; order Characiformes; family Bryconidae; genus Salminus; species Salminus brasiliensis. Next base: position 16,025,688 of record NC_132902.1, on the reverse strand, counting down.
ACAAGATATATGTAAAATATAAAATGTAGTCCATGTAATTTAGAGCATTTCTATTGGTCTGTTCACTTAGAAAACTAACAATAGACAAAAATGGGGAAACATGTTTTTCACTGGACAGCAGCAATGTCCAGTGTACTCTGATACTGCCCAACATTCTCTGCTCTCCATAAAATTCCTCTCAGAACTAACCCTCTCTTTTTACCTTCTCCGAGTAAATGGACACCCAGCCCGACCTGCTGGAAGCAGGCCCCCCACCCACCACCACCCATAGCAGACCAGCGGCTCACCCACCTACCACTGCTACCTGTTTAATGACCATGTTAAAAAAATGTTTAACTAGCTGTTATACCTGGTTTGGTCATATTTTATTAATGTTTAAATAATGTTTGCTCACTGGGGGTCTTTGATTCATCATGTCTTACGTTATTTTCTTCTTTCTTCTCTGTCTTTGTTTTTAATTAATCACTAATTATGTAAAGCTGCTTTGTGATGACAACAGTTGTAAAAAGCGCTATACAAATAAATCTGACTTGACTTGATTTGACTATATATATATATATATATATATATATATATATATGTGTGTGTGTGAGTGTGTGTGTGTGTGTGTATAATTCACCAGCATCCATGAAATGTAAATAGCTTGTAATTCTACATAGCATGTCTTTATATTCCTGTTCAAAACTGGACGTCTGTGGAAATCTCATGTAAGACAGTCCTCTATTCAAACAGTCCAGCTGTTTGATTGAATACAAGCAAAGTGAGAATACGAGATTATTGAATTTCATTTGTGAAAAAACATGACTTACAATGTTATAAAACAAACATGTACATTCAAATAGTTCACTGGATCACAGTAAATCTGATGTTTTCAGTAAACCTACAGAGTTTCTCTTAGGGGAGTCTTTGTAGGAAAATGCCTCCCTCTGGTGGCCACTGGCTGAAATTACACTTTTGCCTGACTGCAATTTGGCCTACGCAGGTCTGTGAATGAAAAAAAGGTGAAGGTTTGTCTTAGAAGACCAGTAACAGATTTGAATATATGCTGTAGAGAGATTCAAATGATTCAAATAATTTTAAAATGAAGATACTCCTGAAAAGGAGTATTGATTATTATGAAGGATTATTACGGCTTGAAAGCTCACAACCCTTTTTTTATTATATCGTATTACTGTATTACTGTATTAACGTAACGATCATAACGATCAGCTTGCTTTATTTATGGGTCTGGAAGTATTTCATGGCGTTTCTCATTCTTGACTGACTGAATGACACCCTCTGGTGGCGAGTGAGAGCACTGCACTCTTTGATGAGCGCTCAGCAGGGCTTATTGGGTCTGACTAGGCCTGCATATCCACTCCTGGATTTCTTTTAACTCCTCTTGACATCTCTCTCTTTTCTCGCGTGGAGGATTAGACCCGACAGTATATTGATGTGGGCTCTTTATGAAGGAAAGCCGGAGGACTTAACGGAGAGATCTAACAGTCAGAGTGCTCTCAAACAGGATTTCTTTTGCCTATCTCGTCCTGCAAATCTCTCCGCATTGAGGGAGTCAATTTTTCAGTTCTGACTGCTGACTGTGAGGGGGGGCTGGGGTATAAACGTAGGGTCCATTTGGCGTGATGGGCGCAGGGCTTGTGGCTCTGCAGTCTGCCTTCATTTCATGCTCTGTCACATGCAGCAGTCTCCTGCTGCTGACAGGAGGATACAGTCTCTCTCTCTCCTCTCCTTCTTCTTCTTCTTCTTCTTCTTCTTCTTCTTCAGTGTGTGTACTGGCTCACTTGCCTAAAATGAATGCCTTTGAGCTTGCGAATGCAAATATGCCCAAGAACAGGCGAAAAAGGAGATGGAGTTGATAAACTTTGATTTGCATGTAAATTGTTTCTTTTATTCAGGGGGCTTTTTTGACTACTGCCAGAGTTCCTTTAGGGTGAAGTGATTTGTGCTTGTGCTCTCTCTCTCCCTCTCTCTCTCTCTCTGCCCCCGAGTCTTCAGAATACAAATGCTTAACTGGTTTATGCTGGGTTTGGATAAAACATGCAGTCAGAATCACTCACCCACGCACATAGTGTAAATGAAATGCATAAGTATGCAAAAGGCTTCTGTAGGAATCAGTATTGTCCCAGACAAAGGAACAAAAGTGAAAACATCATTTTCTACTCGGGCCTAATATTTCTCTGCATTGTGTTTGGATGTCTATCACTCTCTGATGCCTGTCAGTCTCTCTCTCGCTCTCTTTCTTTCTATACTGATTTCAATGTGCCAAAGAATCAAGGCCGTGGTCACAGAATGTACTGCAAGGGACAAATCTGCTCAAAATACTGATACAAAGTACCAAACCACTACTCAGATGCTCAGATGTTTAACAAGCCAAAGTAGTCCCAAAGAAAACTGATTCGGAAGGATGAGGGTGGTGTATACACCAATACACTGGTTCACCCAGTATACTATAAAGCAACAATATGTAGCATTTTTACCTTAAAATACCAGCTTCAAATTAATGTTGACACTCGACTGATTTGAAATAGGGAGAACAGCGTCTCCGTCATTGCCACTTTGGGCTGGAACGCTGCTCCTGCAGCATGTATTGTTTTTAAGAGACATATCAGAAAAATAACCCTCAATAATCTACATTAAAGGGACTACTGAGGCATTTAAATTGGTTTTATTTAAAAAATAAATAAATACATAAATAAATAAATTAATTAATTAACATACCACCCATTACTAGACAAAGTATCCTGCCAACATTAATGTAGTGTGTATTGTGCAGTATGTACTGATTTTAAGGGACATACCAGAAAAATAACCCCCAGTAATCTACTACAGTAAAGGCACTACTGAAGCCTGTAAACACACAACCCATTACTGTGGTATTAGGCAAAGGATCATGTCAAATGTAGACATGATCAGAAGTTGTTCAGACATCTTTAATTAATATTTGTTTTATGTTCCACAGCAATAAAATACTTTAAATTACTTACTACATTTAAACATGTAATTATTTTATACGTTTAAACTTCGGCCTTATGTAATAAACTACTCCATCTTTAAAACATGACAGCTGGTTTACTAGTTAGCAAAGAAGCTTATTGAGCACAGCATCTATATTACAGGGAGAAATGTATAGCTTGTAATTCTACATAGCATGACTTTATATTCCTGTTTTTATGTCCAGGCCAGGTCAAAACTGGACTTCTATGGGGATCTCACATAAGCTGGTCCTAACAGTCCATCCAAGCAAAACTGGTTCATTTAATAGATCATGTCAACATAAATGTAGACTTTGTTAGACGTTGTTGTCCAGACAATATTTTTTTTTACATTCCACAGCAATAAAACACTTTAAATTACTTAATGTTTTACATCTGCAATTATTTTATACATTTAAACTGTGGCTTTATGTAAAAACAAAACAAAAAAAAGTCTCCATCTTTAATACATGACAGCTGATAACTTAGCGTCTTTGCTCGGCTGGTTATGTCTTGACTTTGGCTAGTTTGAGTTTGAATGAATCTTAAAGGAGAATCATTTTAGATCAATAAACTTAAGCTTTCAAGAAACTTTAAAAACTTTATTTTGATTAACTAGCTAATCTAAAGGCTACTCTGAGGCCACAGAAGCTAACCTATCAAAGCTGGCCTCTTCTTGTCCTGTGAGTGACCTTTTGCATAATGCAGATGTTGCACATTTCTGATTTGTTGATGAAGGCTTGTTTCTCGTACTCTCTCTCTCTCTCTCTCTCTCTCTCTCTCTCTCTCTCTCTCTCTCTCACTCTCATGAAGATGCTGTGCTGCCATCTTCGCTTTGGACTTCTACATGTCGCTGGTATAAAGGGAATGCTCAAAGAAACCTTTGACACACGCCCTGTCTGTGTTCCTGGACCACTACACTGTGTTTTGGCTCCATGTCTTCTGGTCTGGACTGGAACTGGTACTACTGGGCCCGTGAGCAGGCCAGAAGGGGCTTTTTGGCATTTCGCAGAAGTGCTGGCCTGTTCATCTGGGTCATGTCAGAAGCGGTGTCAAACCCTCAGATGCCTCCTCCGATCGGGTCCCGCTCCATATGTGTCCACGCGCGCCGCTGCGCCGGCTCGTCCCCTATGCCTTAGCGCGCCGCTCTCAGCCCTTATGGTCTCGTTCCAGTTTGGATGCGGACGTGTGCAAGCGCACACTACAAAGTGAATCACAGTTTGTATGTAGTACAAGTGTACACTACAAAGTGAATGCTGGCGCCGCTTTTTTTTTGAAAGTCACTAGAAACTCTGCAGGCCCATGTGCTGAGAGTTGGACGGCTGCGGTGGACACATGTCGCTGTCTTTGAAAATGGACAAAATTCATGCTTCAAGATGGCTACTGACACTTCGGTTAAAAGTTGAACCTACAGAGTTTCCCCTTTACACCAAGAGGAGACGGTCAGCTGGCTTTACGATGAAGATGTAAAAAGAGTAATAATAAGAATATTACACAAGCAGCCTGAATATCTTAAGAAGAACTTTAAAAGTAATGTTGCTGTAGACAATAAAACTTACCCCATTGGGTTTACTGTAACACACAGAGGGGCTAGTTGTAGCAGCCTGTAAAAAGACTGGATAGAATTTGTTCAATATGTTGTTTAGCTTTCCAACCTAAATACATCAAAATAGTTGCATCCACATAATGAAAATTTAATGAATGAAACAAGCTATTATTAAACAGATCCAATTAAAAATCTTGAATTCACATGATATTTATAGTACATTTTTATTGTATCTGTGCAAAACAATGGCCAGATGTCACTTTTGTGAACTTATATCACTCATTATCATTGTTTTCTCTGGGAGATTTGGTTGTAATCTTACGTTAAAACTAACCCTGTCGTCTGGAGGCTGTACTTTCTGCAGCATTTACATGTTGACCATGTTGAAATAAAACACTGTTTTGTGATGTGTAACGATACACAGAAACGACAACATGCAGTGCCCTTAAAATAGCATAACTCCATGTGTGGAGTGGCAGTGTTAACAAATATTTCATTCTGAAACACAGGCTAATGTTTCAAATTGTGTGTTTATATTGAAGTGTGGGCTTTGTGGTATAAAATCAGGTAGGCCTGTTCTTCTAGTACAAATATAAAGGGCCTCTGTTTCCTTAAACATTAGAATACCACTGAAGGTGGCACTTACAAGGGAACATTAGCATGACAGTTGGTTTAAAGGTGACACAAAATGCATTTACAGAGTATTTTAAGTTGTTTTTAATGCATAAATAGTAAGTATGTGACATTGGATGGGGACAGAAAATGCCCAGATGTGGTTTTACAATTTTTAGGAGCATTGCATAGCCCAGCCTAGCTTAGCTTGCCTTAGAACTGCAGCAAAACAAATAAAAACTAAAAATATTTTCTGTAATTATTCCAGAGTCGTATTGGATAATGTTGTTGTCCCCTGGTTATCTAGCCAATGAGATTGTAGCCAGTTGGCTGGGTTAGCTTTTAGCCTTTTCAGCTGCACTTGTTCTGATTTGCCTAGTATTAGCTTTTAGCATATTTAGCCTCCTATTTACATTATTCAGACTTAGCTGTTCAGGGTTTGTTAGAGGGCTGTGTGTATGTATATTTTGTGGGTATAAATAAAATGATTTATGACTATTACAGGAGTTTGAAGATTTTGGAATTGGCCCATTTTCCAGCGCTGTTTTGATAATGTTGGATTCTCTTTTGAAGGAAGTGTTCATGGTGTGTCCCTTCCATGTACCAAACTCTCATTAGTCAACTACGGCAAGGTAAATAGAGTTTTCCATTCTAGGCCGCCTTTTAAAACCCACTTTTTACATCGAAGGTGCCCTACAGTCTTATTCTAGACAAAGCAGTCCCGACTCGACCCGCCTAATAAATCTGTTTGAAACAGAAGTTAATTTTGCTAAGTACTTCATAACAGCGCAGTTTTACACCTCGCTGTGATCGCATGATGGAAACATTATGATTAATTATTGAACATGAATCCATCATCTTTTATTTATGCATGCATTAAGCAGACCTGGGACTTAGCCTAAGCGCCGCGGTGTAATTATTGTTCTATTGTGCCACCGCTCTCCTTTCTGATGTGCCTGCTGAAGCGAAAGCGGGACATGATGGATCTAGGCCTCCGCTTTGATTGACGTTTTGCACGCCAACGTGACCCAGAACGCTTTCTGTTTAATGCTGTTTTTTTTGCTGTTGCTCGTCTCTGTTTCTCCTTTAGAGGCGGCTTGTAAACACTGATGGAATAACGCGCTCCTCTCTATAATAGGTCAACAGCTGCATTTAAAAAATTAATCAGCGTTTCTTGGCAAGTCGCAAAGGTTAGCCGCTGCGCCTGGAGATGCAGTTGGGGGGTGGCTCGGGCGTCTCGGTGGAGCTGTGAGGCGCTGCTTTGATGAGGAGAGCATGTAAATGATTTGCGTATCATTAGGGGGCCACGCGCCAGCCTGTGATTCTCCGCGGGAGTGAGCGCGCCACTCTGTGGCTGCATATCGCAGGCACGGTTGTGTGTGTGTGTGTTGGGACCGAGCTCTATGATTGTGCTGCCTCTGGGTGTGCACACAAACACACACACATGAAAAGAAGAAAAGTGAGAAGAAGCATAGCCAGAAACACTCTCACACAGGCACATGTACATAATGCTAAATAGGTTAATACACACATACTTATGTTTATTTGCCTAATTAAATGTATAATGGAAACTTTAGCTCCTTAAGGATGGTCTGCAGCATGTCAACAAACTGTCTGGTGAAACCGGTATGTTAAATATTTCTCAATACACCGATCAGCCATAACATTAGTCCCAATATTGAGTAGGTCCTCTTTGTGCCTCTGTAACAGATCTGATCAATCGAGTCATGGACTCCACAAGACCTTTGAAGGCATTCTGTGGTATCCTTTAAGAAGTGAGGTGAGTTGGGGCCTCCATGGATCACATCAGTGAGACCCAGTGGTACCCATGACCTTTTTCATTGGTTATCCTTCTTTGGACCACTTTTGGTAGGTACTGACCACTGCATATCAGAAAAACCCACAGGCTCTGCCAGATGGTTTGGAGATGTGCTGACCTAGTTGTCTAGCATCACAATTTAGCCCTTTTGTCAAAGTCGCTCAGATCCTAATGCTTTTTTTCCGGCTTTTAACACGTCACCTTTAAGAACAGATGATTGATGATAATCAGTGTTAAATTCAGGGCATACATTTTTAGAGTTTTTGATGATTTATTAACTATATAGATATACAACTGAGCCACACAGAGCCAGATGCATAACTGGTCTAGCTGGTGATCATATATGCCCAAAAATACTTCACTTTTGTAAATGCTACTGGACAAATTAGGTGTATGTGGGTAAATACACTCACCAGTCACTTTATTAGGAAGACATGTACATCTACTCATAGATGCAAATCAGTCAATTATGTGACAGCAGTCTAAAGCATAAACCATGCAGACACGTGCCAGCGGCTTTAAATAATGTTCACATCAACTATTAGTATGGGCATGAGCATGGCATGATTGATGGTGCCAGACAGGCTGGTTGGAGTATTTCTGTTACTGCTGATCTCATGATATTCTTGCACAACAGTCTTCTCAGTGCACTGAGAATGATGCAAAAATGAAGAAGCATCCAATGAGAGGCAGATGGAAATGCCTTGATGATGAGAGATCAATGGAGATTGGCCAGACTGGTTGTAGCTGACAGAAAGGCTACAGTAACTTACCAAACTACCACTCTGTACAGGCTCACCAAAACTGAAAAAAGTAGGCTGGTCTAATGAATGTCGATTTCTGTCGAGGTACGCAGATGGTAGAGTCAGAATTTGGTGCCAGCAGGATGAATCCACGAATAAAACCTTCTATGTGTCAACAGTCCAGCCTGGTGGAGGTGTTGATGGTAATGGTGTGTGGAATGTTTTCTTGGCAGACTTTGGTCCCATTAATACCAAATCAGTTGTCACTTGAATGCCACAGCCTATTAGACTATTGTTGATGACCATGATAACATAGTTTTATGAGCATGACGATGAGTTTAGTGTTCCCTAGTGGCCTTCCCAGTCACTGGATCTGAAACTAATAGAACACTTGTGGTAGATGTGGTAGAGATTTGCAGAATGGAAGTGCTCCAGAAAAATCTACAGGAATTGGTTTATGCAGTCATGTTAACATGGGCCAGAATCTTAAAGGAATGTTTCCAACCTCTGATGCTGTTTGAGAGCAAATGGAGGCCCCTACCCAGTGTATTATATGGACACCTGCTCATTCATTGTTTCTTCTGAAATCAAGGGTTTGGTTGGAATAATTGCCTTTATTGTCCAGGGAGGGCTTTCTACTAGATTTTGAAGCATTGCTGTGAGGATTTGATTGCATTCAGCATCAAGAGCGTTAGGATGTTGGATGATTACTACCCCACTTCATCCCTAACTCCCCAACTCATCCTAAAAGTATTGAATGGCAAACCATCATTTTACAGGTTAATGTTCATCTGCCCCAGAGAGTCCTATTCTATTGGCAGTACTTGTCTACAGGGACTATACAAGCTGTGTGTGTGTGTGTGTGTGTGTGTGTGTGTGCATGCATTTGCAGATCTGTGTCTATGCAATGGATGAAACTTGTGGTGTCGGCAAACATTTGGACACATAGTATGTGTTACAATATATATATATATATATATATATATATATATATATATATATATATATATATATATATATATATATACAGTGTATGAATACTATTAACCTTGTATTTGCCCACTCCACTGCACACACATAGAAACACTTGCATATAGAGAGCCAAAGATGCACTCAAACAGACACACACAATCAGGCAAGCATGGACACACACCTATACACAGACACACCCAGATGCACACAAGCAGACACAAATGCGTGCATACACAAACATAGACAGCCACACACACATGCAGAGCTCTCTATCATAGAACACTCAGACTGTTACTGACATTTAGATTAGCTCACAACAGATTTTAATCTAAGCGCACACATCCATATTAATGGAGAAAGCGAGCGCTTGGCTGGTACACACATGTCTGCTCGGGATGGATTTACTGCAGGAAATTAGCTCAGAGAACGAGCATCAGCCCATGGCCTCTTTTGAATCTGTGTTTACTTTTTACCAACTTGAAATATTGATGCTTTTTCAAGCCGTAGACAGATTACTCCCATAGGTGTCAAGAAGTGTGTGTGCGTGGAGGCGCAGATGAAATATGCATGGCTACCCCGAATTGCTTTTAGTTATTGTAAAATATTCACCCAGGTGTGCACGGGGCGCAGCAATATACGGCAGCTGACAGAGGAGATGAATTTTTCAGAGCTGTACAGATTCAATCCTGCTGAAGCAGCGAGGGCAAGTGTCTGATCTCTTACGACACAGAATCAAAAATAATCTTACTGAAGTTTTAATAAGTTTTATGTGGTTTGTAGTCAAAGGCAAATCAACCTGCACAAGTTTCCTACATGTAGACAGATGTGTAGTAAATCTCTGACCTCTTTCGTCAGCTTAGAACTGTCACAAAATTAGCATAAAAAGTCATAGCACCACACTTTCATTCATAATTATTTTTAGAAATATGCTGAATACATACGTGTGACTGGAACTGTTTACACAGAAGTATAATACAGTTAATAACAGCCATACACCAGGCCTATTTCTGGTTGATTTTATACAGCTTCAGTTTGGTTGATATAACATTTGTCTTATTAAACAGTTGCTTTATTGAATATTTAATAATTAATTTGAGGCATTTGGATTATTCCTTTTATTATAAATTATAACTTAAATTATTACAGAATCGTCTACAGCTCTTATCATCTTTCTAAAGGCATTTACATTGCCTCTATTTAAATCATTAATAGCAGTAAACACACTCACGTGTGAATAGGGCACTTAAAATAAACACCCAACTCAGGACCAATTGGGGATTTAGGTGCCTTGTTCACCTGTATATGTTAAGGGAGGATAATGTTCCTTCCTGTCGGTCGGTCCTGGTGATCAAACCAGCAACCTTCTGGTCCTGAGCCTGCTTTTATCTAACCTTTAGGCCACACTTGTCCCCTGAGGTTCTCTCATCTCCACATATCCTGTCTTGTAAAGCTTGGGTCAGCCATGCCTTGCTTGAGGGCTCAACTGTGGCATCTTAGTGGTCCTGGATATCGAACCCACAACCCTGTGATCAGTAACCCAATACTTCAACCTCTGAGCCAAAATTGCTTCATTTTACACATGCATCCACAATAATCTGGTTTTAAAAAAAATAATAATATAAGACTTGATGCTTCTAATTGATGTGTCAGTCTGAAAATTGCCACATTCAGATTAATGCATCAGTTCATATTTATAGCACTATGTAGCACTATGTGTCTGCAGGTTCACATCTCTTTTTTTTCCTTTCAGTCTGTCTATCTCCAAACAGAGGCTTCCAGGCCCCATGAGCATTCAAATCCTTCTCCCAGCCTGACAGAGCGGTTTTCTCTCCAGGGGTTCTGCTCCCAGTGTTGCCTACCTGGCATTAATATATTCATACTTATATGTTTCTTCTTACTGTAACCGTGTGTGTGTGTTTATGTGTGTGTAAGAGGGAGATTACTGCATCACCTTTATGTGGCTCCCAGGCCTTCTTCATTAACCTGGAATTCAAATAATACAGTTGTAATCAGCTTTGCCACTGAATTTGGTTTGATATGTACCTCTGACATACACATGCATACATTATATTTCCAGATGTTTGTGGACACCCCTTCTAATTAATGCATTCAACGGCTTTAAGTTGCACCCGTTGTTGAAATAGATGTGCATATGCGCACACACAGCTTCTCTGATGCCTGTATTCTCAATAGAATAGGACTCCATGGAACAGACAAACAGGATTCTATTGGTACAATGATGGGGCTTGAGGGATGGAAAGCCCCCTGGCATTGAACTGCAGAGCAGTGGAACTGTGCTCTCTGGAATGATGGTGCACCATTCAGTGCTTCTGGGATGAGCTGGGATGGTGACATCCAACATTCTGACCTCACTAATGCTCTTGTCACTGAATGCTATCAAATCCTCATAGCAAAGCTCCAAAATCTGGTAGAGAGCATTTCCTGGACAGTAGAGACTGCAACAAATATGCACATAAGCATTGTTATGATCTAGAATGCACATGAGCTCTCAGCCTAATTGATATAAACAAGAAAGCATGCACTTAAGTTTCAGCCACCAAAATGGTCAAAAGTGCTTTGCATTACATAGTTTTTTGCTGACAAAAACATTAAATCGATTAACAGCAAAGAATTGAAATCTGACCCTTAATAACTAATTGTAATGATAATGAAAATAAGACTTTTTTTTAAAAAAGAAAGAAAGATGTTTAAAAATGCTGTTTTCTTTATCAGAGCAAACATGTTTAAAGACATTAGAAGGGAGCAGCCAACTCCAGCAGAGCAGAGAGGGTAAAGGGCCTTGCTCAAGGGCCCAACAGTGGCAGCTTGCCAAGCCCGGGAATCAAACCCACAACCCTGTTATCAATAGCACGGCGCTCTAACTGCTGAGGCACCACTGCCCCCTGTGTTACACATTAAGCTACTGACATTACAAGGGGAGTCATTTTTAAAAGGAAAGCAATGATCCTCATTGTGATTAGCCTGAGTGTGCTAATCAGCTAGCCATGCTACCTTTTCAGTGGAAAAAAAAACTTAAGACATTGGAACACATCATATGTCACACCACTTAAATTAATTTGTCTTGCTATAATATTGCCGTGTGGCCTGTAGCTTGCTAACTAGCAAGCAGACAGACTAAAGTAATGAAGCTGTATCAGCAGTCATATTATAGATGGAGAGGTTTATAACCTAAAGCCTGGAAAATTGGAGGTTATGGTTTATAAATACAATGCATTTTAATTTAGGGTGCTGCTATGGCTCAAGAACAGCTTTTTCCGATGTTTTGCTTGTATTTGTGAAGTAAAAAGTTGCAATGATTTCTAGAAAAGTTTACTATGCCTAAGCCTTATGATTATATTTACAAGCAGTGAGGACAAGTCTCGGATCTCTTACGTCACAGTTTTAAGTTTTAATAAGTTTTATGTGGTTTGTAGTCAAAGACAAATCAACCTGCACAGGTTTCCTATATGTAGACAGATGTGTAGTAAATCTCTGACCTCTTTTGTCGGATAAGAACTGTCACAAAATAAGCATAAAAAGTCACAGATAAAATCACATGTGATTAACCTGGAACAAAACGTGTCAATTGAAATACTATAAATAATCATAATGATCTATTTATATCAAGGGATATGTATTTATATATACATATAGTGATAGAGTAACTCTTAAGATAGCTTTGAGGGAATGGAGAGACTAAGTAGTTGAGGGCACATTAAGACCAGCAAAGAAAAGGTAGATTTTTCATAATTTATATTATTTACATTTTATGAATGTGTATGTCAATATTTGCAATTATTCATAAAAAATATCGGATACTGATACATACCCAGATTTTTCACATAGTGGATTTCTAATAAAAGTTTAGCAACATCATATTGTCTAGATTCTGTCTGGATATTGAACTATTGTTTTGGTATTAGCTTGACAGCATTTACCTATGTTTTAGGTCCGAGAAGGGCAATGTCACATGGAAAGAGACATTATAGTAAGCCATATTATTTCATAGATTATTACATTACTGCAATAGTGACATATAGCAGGTTTTGCTCTGAAGAAGCCTAGGGGAGGCCATTTATATATGTATTCTATTAAAACAATGATTATTTGAGGCTAAACATTTGACTGTACCTTTAATCATTACATACATAACCAGCAAGGAGACAAGATCTTCTAACTAAGACCTAAGCAAAACTCCAGATGTCAGTAGTTATAACGTTTACCATTAAACATCACACAAAACACATGAACACCTGTGTGCAGTCTGTCTTTTGACCTCCTTAAAATACATTTGTAGTTGTATCTTCTCATCTTTATGAGTTTCTACCGGAGCCTGCCGTCCTCAGCGAACCTCTTTCCGGAAAAGCTGTAGGTGTCAATGCAGCGCTGTTATGGTTCTCTCTGCTGTCACAAATTCCACACCAAAGTGAATTTCCTCTCCTGTCAATACTAATCTGAGGGTTGCCCCTCAGCCCTCAGGAGTGCGTGATCCAATAAAGCTCTGACACTTTCTTTTGGCACTGCAACCCCTGCACCGCGTTAGTCCTATAGTTTTCTATTACATGCAGCTTTTGCAGTCTTTGCAACCCACCTTCACCAGTTAACACGGATACATGCTATAGAAACTGACCTGTTTTCTGTTATTCCCAGATTTCCCAGTTGTAGTTTTTTTCTTTTTTTTTTACAGTGGAATCCTGTATTCAGATTGTTGGGACATTTAGAAGTATAGGCAGTTGAAATATGAAATTATTGGTTAACCGCAGAACATGATCTGAGCACCATTAATTTTTCCCATGGGTGTTGACTCAGACTTTACATTGCCAGGATGCCACTGGCAATGCAAAACAACAATACAACTTTAGAGGTCTATGGGTTGGGTTTTGATTACGTGAAAATGACTGGGCTCACACATGTGCGTGTGTCCGGTATGCTGTCTTTGCCCCCTGTGATTCAAATCAGGCTTAACGGGCCTCTCCTGTTAATCTTAACTACGACCTGGCACGACACCTCTCTCCTGCTCTATCGTTCTACTCTCTCCCTGTGCCTCCTCCCCTCATTGCTCCCTCCTTTCAGGATATTGAGAAAGACCTTTGTCAGGAAGGGGAAACCCATGGGGCATTCAGGGGGATATGGAACCTACTGTGATAGATTACTGTATCACCTTTCAGATGTCAGGTGCCGCCAATACCTATTTCACAGCTACAGCAATGTACATCCTGCACGTTCAGCCAGAGATTCAGCCATGATTTGAGATGAATATATGCTTAAAATGATAGTTTGGCCAATAAACAAATGTAAACAATTGTCGCTGTATGTCTGTCTTTTTTAGCTTTGCACTGTAACTGTGAGAATAATGTTGCTAACAGCTAATGGCAACTAATAGCCACCAGTTTTGCAAATCGTTCTAAATAGTCCATTTTATTATCTCTAATGTAATCTCAAAGTAGACTTTTTATGAGAGACAATACTTTACATAAATGACAATTGTATGGGTATGTATGAGTTTTTGTCTATGCTTTTGCCCATTTTCACAGAAAACAGCATGTCAGATTCAGAAACCACATAAGCAAGCATATATGTGGGTTTACTCAAAAACATAACATGGTTTGTTAAACCTAAGTGGGTGATAAATTAGGTTTGCAGCTATCAACTGATGCATGTATGCCTCCATTACTTGTTAGCTTCATTAACCTTGTAGCACCAGTGCAGAACTAAAGATGCCATGGTCAAACACCACGTATCTCTTGGTTAAGTAGAACCAAGGCAGAATATAAGGTGGATTCAATTTGGCCAAACAGTCACTTTAAATTTCAACAAATTTCAGGACAAAACAACATCTATGCAGCTCCTAGAGCCTGGGGTTGTGAGTTTGAGCCTTGGCCGGTCACTGTCTGGAGTTGTGTTCTCCTCAAATCCGTGAGGGTTCCCTCTGAGTACTACATTTTCTTCCCTTTCACGTGATAGGTGAATTGGCCTATTTGTCACTAAATTATTTGCCCAATCATTCCAAGTAGGCTCTGGATACACCACAGCCCTGACCATGAAGATGTGGGATGAAAAATTTATGGACGAACGGAAGGAAGTTGGTGTGATGTAAGCAAGAAACACGGCATGCCCCAAAAATTCAACCATTTTTAAAAGCATCTGATTCAAGACCAGCCATAATGTAGCATTCCAGCGACAATCCTGAACTCAGTGGAAAAGGGAACCTGATCCCAGACAGCTTTCCTGATATGAAATACAGCATGCACAAATGCAGGCCCTTGTTGAAAAAGCCCCCTAATCCTTGGCTCTGTCGCGTGCCTGCCACATTAAAAGGTTTGAGTTGTTCTGCATGGAATAAATAAATAGGATGTCCTGAGCTGTCAGGCGGGCTGCACGAACTGCGTTGTGTTGGCCGTAGAGGGATCTGACAGCATATGAATCAAAAAAACTGTGCCAGAGCGGCAGCCATTAATATGCAAACAGAAGAGACGGGCTTCGGTTTAATTTATATAATATTCCCAGAAGAATCATTATTATTCCAGGGATCTTGCCGGCAACATTTGGCCTTTAAAGAAATTAACTTTGTCTCCTTGCTAAGTACACCAATACATCAAGCCGTAATCTCCCCAGCAGATGAATCATATTTCAAATTATACAAGACGAATGTATTCGTATTTCATATTTTTCTAATTTTTCCTGTCTGACCATCTGTATGTATTAAGACTTACTAAGATTAATCTCTTGATCCTATTGGAGCAGGAGCCAGGTGTTTTTCCTAATACAAGTGTGAGTAAATAAGGCCGAGTATCAAGACCTAATCCCCGGCATTATTTTTTATATTTCAGTAATATATCTGGGACAGCGGTTTTTCCCGTCTTATACCAATGTCAGACTCGCCTTTGTGATTTCAGATGTGTGTGTGTGTATGTGTGTGTATGTGTCTGAAATCCCATATGTGCTGCATTGTGAATATCAGTGGCGTATGAAATTGCTCTGCATGTCTCCAGATCACTGTGCTAAATCATTTAAGAGCTCCATCCCCTTTGAAAGGGGATCAGGCTTGCTAGGAGTATGTGTGTGTGTGTGTGTGTGAGAGAGAGAGATTGGGGTGTTGGGGGTTCAAACAGGGAAAGCAAAAGGTCACCATCACCATGACCTACATCCATCTCTACAGTTACAAGCGCTCCGTGATTACTTTTCCCTGAAACAGGAAGTAGCCTATTTCATCCCCTGATCCTCTGTTTTTTTTTTTGTTTTTTTTTTTGTCCTGACACCAGCTAACATCTCCAGCTAGTCGCAGTGATAACGACTGACTTTGGCATTAGTTCACCAGGCTTACGGATAAGCACAATGGTCAGCAATGGCTCAATAACAGACATACTTTCTTTTATGTCTGTGCTGTCGAATGCTTGTCTTTTCTGAGGCTACGTCCTCTGTTGTGATTAGACACATCATAGTAACTAATTCCTGATGACTTACTGAACTCTTTTTTCCCCCCTTGATCAAAGATGGAAATGCAAAGCCAGGTCGATTTCTGAAGCAGGACTGTTGCATATATGCATGTGTAAATGTCTGTCAGGGCTTTATTCTTCTGTAGGACAGCATAGACCCAGGGAATATGAGCAATGAATGATTTCTAGGTGAACACAATAGGCTAAAATGCTCAGTTTAGTATTCAGTCCATTAATTGTACCAATTTTGTTCTAGGAATGATTATTTGTAGGTATTATGTTTTGGCATAGTTAAGGTACATGGAATTTACTTATCATGAACCTAAAACACTGTTGTGTTTTCATGTAAAGGGGCCATTCCAAAACCCCAACAGTTTCTTGTAACAGTCTTGACATGTTGTATTTAAGCCCCCAAAATTTATATTAACCCAGCCCACTAATGAAAGCCCTAGGCAAAGCTAACAAAGTCAGTGTGTTTCATTCTGAAGTGAAATAACAGGGTTGTAAATAGGCTTTGAACATCACGTCTGAAAATCTGGATAATATAAATACTTAGTAAATGCATTCTTCAGCACCTTTAATGCTGAACCATTTCTCAAAGGTTATGTCTAAGAGGTTTTCCATCCTAGGGAAAAAGACATTTAGAAAGAACCATTTAATATAATGTACCGCTCCAAAAATATACTTTGACTTCAAAAATAGTAGAACCCTTTTTGGTGCCTTTTATTTAAACAGTTCTTCAGAGAACTTACCTATATAGGTTCTATATGCAGGGCTGGACATTGGGCCAGAACTTACCTATATAGGTTCTATATGCAGGGCTGGACATTGGGCCAATTCCAAACCCCCAAAAATGATTTGTTACAGTTTTGACTTGGTGTATTTACGCCCCCAAATTTGACATTAACCTAGCCCACTAGCGAAAGCTCTAGTCGAAGCTATCAAAGTGGTGAAGTCAGCATGTATCATTCTGAAGCAAAATAACAGGGTTGTAAATAGGCTTGAAAAATCACATCTGAAAAAATTGAAAAATGTTACGTACATGCAAACCAATTACAAACGTGTAAATGTGCTTACAGCTTACCATATGGACTTTCCAGCTTTCTTATGGACTGTATGGGCAAAGGAGTGAACAGGAAGTTGTGAAACCTATTAACAGTGTTATCATAGCACATAGCAACCTTCCTGTAGAGATTCATACTCAGGAGCCCAGGATTTATTAATCCATCCCTGATAAGAAGCACAGCGTAAACTGCCCCACCATGGAAACTGTGATAACTAACGCACATTGGCCACGGAGTTCATTAGAAGGTTCACTTTGATCACATTACCACAAATCCTTATCAATGTACCATCCGCCTTTTTATACAACCCAAACATGTTCCCACTGTATGTATGTGCACTGTTATAATGTCAGAGCACAACACAGTACAATATACAACTTGTCATAATTCACGCTAATGCCTTACATTTCATTGTTTAGTCACATATATGCAGTATAATCCATACAAGGCCTCTACACCTTTCCCCACTGGCTTCATCTCTTCAGTACAATACCCACTGGTTTGGCTGAGCCAGTCCCAGCCATGTGAATCTCCTCCATGGAACAATAAAGCGCCATGATTAGGGCGACCATTTGCAATATGAAAATGAATTCCTCAGCCCTCTGGAGGCTGTTCCTGGGTCAGTGCCCACACGGCTCACGGCCGTGCTGTAATTCATCCTCCACATTATCTCAATAATGATATATGCCCGGGATTATGAATGGAGATGTTTCCCCTGATGGCGATTTACATGCTACTCGGGAAGGCTTGTGGATCACTTTTGTCCTCCGCAAATCCTGAAGATGGCAATGAGGCTCCACCACGCCACTGGAGTCGTATGCATAAAGAGCACATTGGGTTGCTGTGGTAAAGCCCTGCCTTGGCCTGGCAGTGGCTTGTTAAAGGTGCAGTGCTCCCTTTAGCAACATGAACGGAATGAGTATAAGTGGTAGATTTATTAACAGATGTATAAATATGTATATTATTTGATGCAAAAATGCAGTGGTTTATGTAAAGACAACATACTGTAGGTTTATAATTAGCCATGGTTCTGTATAATACCAAAATATAGCTCTAATAAGATGTGAATAAAATAATTAAATAAAAAATAAAATAAAACTGAACCATTCCTAAAAGATTCTTGAAAAAATATATAAATGTATAAGAGGTTTTCCATTCTAGAGAAGAAGGTGAAGAACAATTTAAACAATCGAAGGGTTCTCTGACTTGCAATGGTTCTATATAGAACTATTGCTTTTAAAAAAAAAAATGAAGAACCCTTAAGAAAAGGCATAATTTCGTCTTTTTATTGGTGCATCATTAACAAAACACTTCCATACAGTACCCCTCAAAAAGGTACTTTGACTTCAAAAGCAGTAGAACCCTTTTTGGTGCTTTTTATTCAAGCAGTTCTTCAGAGAACTCAGCTTTAAGGGTTCTGCATGGTACTGAAACAGGGTTGTTTGGTTCATACCAATAGTGGAACCAATAGTGAAAATATTTAGCAAAGAAAAATCTACAACAGGTATTCTGTCAAAGTTGAAGAACCCTTCAACCAGGAAAAGAAATGTTCTTTGAGTTGTCTTGGTTCTATATAGAACAATTTCCTTGTACAGAATACCTCTTGAAGAACCCCTTTTAAGGGTCTAGTTGTGAACAGACAACTGTATAATACACTACAATAAAGATGCCAAAAAAAGGTATTGGAGAGATGCCATAGAAGCACCACTATGAACCTTTCAATTGATGGTTCTTTAAAGAACTGTAGGTGAGGTGAGATGAACCTTTTCAAGTTCGTCCTGGAATCTTACATAAAACCTGAGAGGGCCATTTAGGAACCTTGATTTGTAGAGTCTCTGTTAATCATACTGCCTTTTTTGTTTATCCCAGTCAGAACATTGACACTCTGTGTTGAGATATCTTCTCATTACAAAGATATTTACCTCTAAAACAGACCTGACACTCTGGGTCTAGCTTGCACGCCAAGGTGCACAAGGAACAAAGAGTTTATTGGCTATTTATGCCAAGATGCGTGTCTTTGCTTGTCAGAGGCCAGCTCCGGTGTCCGCTTGGGGTGTCAAGCCCCATTAAGGTGCCCAGAGTCCTAAACAGTGGCTGTTTTTGTATGCGGCAAGTGTGCATGTTTGCGTGTATTAAAGTGAAGACGTCGGCCGTCAGAGGGCTAATTGATGACTGGTGGCTGCGTGTCGGAAGCCGACTGAACGGAAAGACGCGGGAGGGGGTGGCGATAGCTGTTCTCTGGGGTTTCTCTTTGAACTGGCAGCGCTGTGTAGAAGTGGCAGGGCTAACGGCTGAGCGCAGCACTGCATGGGGCAGCCGCGTCACTCCCTCCCTCCTTCCTTCCTTCCTCCCATCAGGCCCCGGGCCCCTCTGCGGCAGCTACAAAGTCGGTGCGCGTCTGCCGCCTAGGAACACCTCAGCGTTTCACTTAGGAGATAAAGCTTAACTTCTTTCTCGTTCCCAAATGATGTCCAGACAGAGACAAGATCAGAACTATTCATTTGCAGTCTCCAGTTCTACAATCTTAGTTAACAAATTGTTGTGTATTTGGACTGAACTATAAAGCTGTGGCTGGCATATTATTCACAGATAAATGGGAAAATCTGATATTGAAATTATAGTTGATAATTACAACCAATAATTTGGTGCACAACTTTTGTTTGCACTCACACTGGCAATTGTGCAGTCACTAGTGATTGGGGATTCCCATTCTTTTTAAACTATGCAACTGAAGTAGCGTAGTGGATAACAACACTATTCACACATGACAGGTAGTCCAAGATTCTAAAATGTTGCAGGGTTGAATGTGACAGAGTTGAAGGTTTTGTGGAATAGTTTTCTGTGAAAACTAACGATGATTATAGGTAGGAACAGGCCTGGAACATTAGGCTTTAAATATAAAGTAAAGAGGGAAATTTCTTTGAAACATGCGATTAAAGAGTTTTTGATGATGTCACTTTTTTGTAGAAATGGCATCAAAAAGGTCAATCCATTATTTTTACATAATGATGTTATAGGGTTGAATGAGGGATTGAGGGGCTTGCTGCAAATGCTGCAATATTTGTAATAAATATATGTAATCTTTGAAACATAAATCAATATATTTTGTGAAAGAAGTTATTATTCTGCTACTTAAATGTGACATCAATCAATGAGGATAGACCAAAAACTCTGATATTTGTCAGGAAACACAAACTTTAAAAGTTTAATGTATTTAATCATTACATGCTAAAGACATGTTTTGATATTATGTAATGTTTGTAATGTTACATTTTAGTGGCTTTCCTAATTGATAATATTACAATCATGTCTAGTTATATGTCTTAGGGATTTTAAAGGGTATGAAATCCAGAGAACTACTGAAGTCGCTGTAGATCTACAATAATATGGAAATGCTAAATTGGATTTGCCTGTGTAATGGCTCTGGAAATTGAATAAATGATCTGTAAAATTTTAATCTGTCTAATCTGTCACTCAATAAACTTCATAAATGGTTTGTAGTGTAAAATGATAAATTTTTCTCAATTATTGGTATTGGCCACATACAGGTGTTATTGGTTAAAGGTTAACCCTTATATTAGCTTCAGAATAACTACGGAACAGAGCATTTTTAGTTGGAATTAAATTTCCATTGGAATAGACTCTATTCAATAGTAATATATATATATATATATATATATATATATATATATATATATATATATATATATATATATAGGGGTTTATTTATATATCACAATAACATATCAAATGAAGCAACAAACAACTAAATGTAAAAAAATATATATATTATAAGTTATTATTATTAGCAATAACAGTGCATCCCCATTTATAATAATTACAGAAGTCTTAAAATGAAAAGCTGAACAATAATCCTACAGTTCAGGGGTAAAGTGGAAACACTGCTGTTTGTCTTTTTTGTTCTGCTTGTCGTGCGCCAAACAGGCAGCTCGTTCTTGTTTACTTTGGGATAATTTTGGAGGTGATGCCTGTCTGAGCCCCTTTGGGCCTCTCTGTCTCCAAAGCAAACACGCTAAAACACACCCTTCGCTCGGTCCGACTGGCCTTCATTAAAGCGTGTGATTGGTAGCACATGGCGGCAGAGTGGAACGTGTGTGTGTTGTGTGTTTTCCTCACACGGAAGGTGAACAGAGGGAAATTGCGGAGTTGCCGTGCTGTAAGCTGACTCCTGCGGCTGATTTCCTGTGCTTTACTCCGCACACGTGGCCCGCTGGCTGCCTGCCGGCCGCTCTGCGCTAGGGGAGACGCCCCGGCGCTGAGGGCCCAAATCAAGCCTGGCAGGCTAGCGGAGGCTCTAATCACTGTGTATATAACTGAATTCCGAGTAGGTAAAACACAGCCTATTGCACTGCTCCTGTCTCTTCATCATTATCTCAAGCACAGTCTGCTGCCCTGGCCTCTGTATGCCGTGCCTAAACTTTTTTTTCTAAAGTGTTTGTGGCAGGCCAAGGGCCAAATAGACAAAACAACATATGAATGGGGGCTACTTTACTTTACTTTACTTTACTTTTGAAAAATCTTGATTTCATTATGTCTGAATAATGTTTACATGCTTTAAAGTAAAGACTTAATGATGGCCCAGATTGAGTCTATAAAGAATACTTTATAGCAGTGCAAATCCAGCTCATTCTAAAGTGTTGACTTACTACTTCTTCCTTTACATTTTTTTTCTGTGCTCCCTAGAGCTCTATGCTGTTGTCTTACAGTCACACAGACTAAAGAACAGTGAAAAATTTGCTTTCTGAAGTGTTGTTTACATTTCACGTTCATTCCTAAATGAAAACTGAAAACCACCATCACCAAGTGTCACCATTGTCATCACCAAGTGTCATTATCATCACAGCCAACAAGTTGGTGCTGGTAATGATGAATTACGGTAAAGACAATTATTACATTTTATAGGGGAAAAGACCCTAGATTATGAATTAAATGCATTGAAATAAGAAAACATATATTTTTTATATTTTTTATAAATACTAATGATGCAGAATAAACTTAAATAAACTTCATTATCAGGAGAAAGACATGATTCAATTACTCACTTTCCCAGATTTAAAATGTCACCCATTCTCTCACGGCTGACATGTTTCCATGGTTCTGACAAAAACAAGTTTTGCCTTTAAAAAATCACTTACAGTAATCATAGGCTTTTTCTGTAATGACTGAATGTTGGTAATGGTGCAATTTTGTGCAAAAGCTGTGTAGATATTAATGTAAATAAGTATCTTTTTAAGTTACTATAAAACACACATTTGGATTTTTTAAATTATTTAAATTTTCACATTTTTATTGAAGTAGAAGTGCATTGTGGACAAGGGCAAAGACGCAAATTGTTGATGTTTTAAAAAATGGAAATCGCAATGATCTTTGTGCATCATTTTTTAGTAGGCCAGTTCATAAAGTCTTTAATATCTAAGCTATTTATTCTGTAATAAGGTGCAATTTTAAAAGGCAAATAAGAGTTTAATAAAATAAACAAATGATAAAAATATGTTTTTCTCTCTTTAGGTCAGGAGATGAGTTTAACTCAGAGACCAACTTTGGTCCAAATGTGGACACCCCTTCAAATGAAGTTGCACCCATTGCTGACACAGATGTGCACATGTACACATACACACACACACAGCGTGTCTAGTCCCTGTAGAGAAGTGCTGCCAACAGAACAGGACTCTCTGGAGCAGATAAACATGAACCTATAGGCACCATGCCTAATACAGGCATGGGCTGAAGGGGTATAAAGCCCCACAGCATTGAGCTGTGGAGCAGTGGAACTGTGCTCTCTGGAATGATGATCGGTGCTCCATCCAATACTTTTAGGATGATTTGGGAATTTGGGGATGGGCCAGGGTCGAATCTAGTGCCAAAATCTAGTAGAAAACCTTCCCAACAGGATTGCAGGATCCTGCCTTTGAATGAGCAGGAAACAATGAATGAGCAGGTGTCCCGATACTTATGTCCATATAGTAAATATAAAGAAATATACAGCTGGAGTAGAAATGAATAAAATGGGGGCAGAAATACTCAAGAATATCACAGCATGTTTAACTACATGTTGCTACAGATTTTGTGAGTGGATGTATGTGTGTGTGTGTGTGTGTTTGTGGGAGGGGGCGATGGGGGTTGTTGGGCGAGAGGGGCGGAGGGGTCTGCTGCTTGTCCTGGGTGAAGATGAAAAGTTTTGCGGACTTGTAACCCTTCTCCTGCTGCCGCTAATCTCCTGGGAGCCCTGTAATCCCGTGGTGTGTGCACATGTCGCAAGCAGCAATATTACTGTTCATATTCTTAATCTGCTCACACACGCCTTTCTGTCCCCCCCACCGAGGCGTCCCGCACGCCATGTTCCGACGGGAATTAAGTGTACTACACCGGATTCATCCAGGGAACTCTCTCTCTCTCTCTCTCTCTCTCTCTCTCTCTCACTCTCTCTCTCTCCTTAGCTTTCTCTCACACCATCTTTTTGTTTCTAACTCTCTGTCTCTCTCTCTCACTTTCTCTCGGCCCCTATTTCTCTCTGTCTCCATCTACATGCCTCTTTCTCTCTCTCTTTCACTCTCCTTTTCCTTTTCTTCATTCTCTCTCTCTCTCTCTCTCTCTCTCTCTCTCTCTCTCTCTCTCTCTTTCTCTCTCTCTCGATCTCTCTCTCTGTTAATAGCTCTCTCTTTTTGTTTTTAACTTTCTTACACCTCTCTCTCTCTCTCTCTCTCTCTCTCTCTCTCTCCCCGGTAATAGCTTGCTGTTGCTCTCTCTTACTTTCTCTCTGCCTCCATCTGTCTGCATCTACTTCTCTTTGTCCCTGTCTCTCACTATCTGACTGTCTTTGATTCCCTCAACCTGTCCCTCTGTTTCTCTCTCTTACTTTCTCTCTTCCTCCATCTGTCTGCGTCTCCTTTTGTGTCCCTGTCTCTCACTGTCTGTCTGTCTTTAACACTCTCACCCTGTCCCTCTCTCTCTCTCTCTCTCTCTCTCTCTCTTTCTCTCTCTCTCTCTCTCTCTCTGTCTCTTTCCCCCTCTGTCTCTCTTTTCCACTCTCACCTTCTCTCTCTCTCTCTCGTTCTGAAGCCGAGTGCCAAGCTTTATGTTTTTTCATAAACACATAACATGAAAGCACGCACGCACACGCACACACACACACACACACACACACACACACACACACACACACACACAGAGACACACTGCTCAGGTGTTGAATGTGTGGCAGATGAAGCTGTAGGAGGGCTAAAGCAGGTTTAAGTTGTCCTGCTGTATGGTACCTGGCTCAGTGCTGTGCCGGCTGCTGTGGCAGCACTGGAGGAGGACCTCACGCATCAGTGTAATACTTCTAAAGCTTATTAAAAGCCTGTTGACACCAAGACATGCGAAGCAACACACACAAGATTAGACGGTGGCAGCGCTGACATGAACCATGTCACTAAAAGTGTGTGAAAAATTACACAGAGCTTCGCTCACTGACGAGGCGTCACTGCACTTTAGGGGGAAATCCGAATAAAGTGTCATTACATATTTTTAGTTTTCATGATGGTAATTCTTTTGTCATCCTGTGGTTTTACAGTATATTCGCTGCTGTTCAAAGCAGTGTTAAGCTGATTTTGGACAGTTGTAAACAGCATGGAATAAACAGCATTAGAGAAACTGGTACACAGAGCTGTAAACGAAGAATTTGCTTAAAAAAGGCCAGAACTGAACCAAATTGAACACTGAAATGAATGCATATTATTTCCAAAGCAGATGTGGTCTTCATATTCATCTATGACCCTGTATAAAAAGTGGTTTGTTTGTACAACCTGAGACAAATTACTTAATGTAGTTTAAGTTGTTAAGTGGTTGGTGTGGCACTATGGCTAACACCACTACCTGCCAGTGAGCTACCACACCATGTGGGAGACTGGGGTTTGAATCCCGGTCTGGGTGACTGTGCTGCGCTACACCAATAAGAGTCCTTGGGCAAGACTCCTAACACTACATTGGCCCACCTCTGTAATACGAGTAACCTTGTAAGTCGCTCTGGATAAGAGCATCAGCTAAATGCCATATATGTAAAGTAAATATAAAACAACATTAGCAGGTCATTAACGGCCTCTACAGTTCAGGGAATGCTTTCTACTAGATTTTGGAGCATTACTGTGAGGATTTGATTGTGTTCATTGACAAGAGCAACATCACCACAGCACCTCATACCCAACTCCGCAACTCATCCCGAAAGAATTGGATGGAGCACCAACCATTATTCCAGAGAACACAGCTCTGTTGCTCCACAGCTCAATTCTGGGGAACTGAATGCTTTCAGTAGAAGGGCTGTCCGCAAACATTTGGACTTATAGTGTACTACAATAGTAACAATAGAATTAAAGCCGTAGTGTGTTGTCCATATCTTGCATCCCCAGTATCTATAATGAATTATTCAGTGCTGTAGTACACCTACAGCATTTTGTTTGGCCTCCATAAATGCTTTTTAACCCCAGAATGAAAGGCTATCTTGGGAAGATGCAGTTTCCAGACGCCTTTCACCAAAAAGCAGCCGACTTTTTAAAACTCTCTTTATTTGTTTCTATTCTATTTACTTTCATCTGTTCATGATACACTTTTTGAAAACTGTCTCTGTGAGACTGGGTGTTAGGAGTATGCGTGTGCATTTGTGTGTCAGAGAAAGAGAGAGAAAAAGAGAGAGCGAGGGACTTGACAAGTGAGGCCAGAGCATGTATCAGTGGAGTGTGAAATGCGCCGGCCAGATTGACAGCTGAATGACGGATACCTGCGAAACATATTCTCTCCACCGAGGCCTGAGCTTTTTCTCAAAGTGATATAAACAAAACATTATCAGAGACAACCCTCAGGAATTGCCTTATTCCCTCAGCCCTGAACCACCCCCCCCCCAAAAAAAAACAAAAAAAAACGCACAGTCGAGCTAAAATATTGTTATGTGTAAACCTTGTTGATATATATATATATATATATATATATATGTATATATATATATATATATACTGTTGATTTGTGGCAACACTTTCTCAATTATAAATGTACGGAAAAAGAGGCTGCTAAACCTTTCTGAGTGGAACCTGGGGGCGACGGCCTGTGATGGAAAACCCATTCTTTTGAGACGGAACTACGCATTTGCATGGCATGCGTGTGTGAGAGGAGAGAGAAGGCTGAGCTTGAGCTTGGTTGCTTCTGATATCATAAGTGAGTGGGTTTGAACCCTGCTTTTTGAGCATACAGTAGATCAGGAATAAATACATATAGGGCTGAGAATTAAAATTTGATTAATTAATGGCACCACCAAGTAGTGCAAAATGTTGCCTTATGCAATACTAAAGTCACTACCTGACTGTCTAGTCTTATAAGCATTAGTAAATATGAGTATGACGTTTTTATTACCTTTATACTACCTTTATTGTTGCATGCGGAAACCGTGCACCTGAATCAAAAAACGTCCATATTGTTCGAACAACCTGGAGTTGGAAACAATAACAATAAGGAACAGAAATTAGATGACAATGAGAGCAGTTTCCCCATGTATTTTATAAAAATTGATTTCAAATATATATTTTACTGTTTTCTTTAATGGATTGGATACATTCAGGGCAAATTATTTAGTTATCCATATTCTGTTTTCTTTTCTTTTTAAAAGTTTTAAACTCTTACTTTAATTACAACACATAATGAATTTATAACATCCCACAACATTTTGGCACCTAATATATGACTAAATTACAGCAACTTGACTATCTAGTCTTATGAGCATTAGTAAATATGAAGTTTACTACTTATATATTTAATGTTGAGGAAATATAGGCAGAGTTTTTTTGCACAACAGTGGCTTAATTCATGAAAACCTTATTCTTATTCAGTATTTTTCTAAATGTCTTTTGTAGGTCTGTGTACACCCATATCCTTATGCTTTGTAGCCATTTTAGCACCATTCATCTCTAAACCTCATCCTCTGACAGTCTTTAGGTCTTTTGACAGTTGTTTGCATCGAGGCATGGTTCACACTGACCAATCTTTTTTGAGAAAAAACATATTTGACAGTAAATTTTGGGTGCCTTTAAAGGGCAAGCACATCCAATCTCATCTCCATCACTGAAACACTCTTGCCAAGTACCTCTTTAGTCAATACCACAGAGGTTCACTTACTTTTTCTAGCCTGCACTTTCAATCTTTAGTAAATGAGCTCAATATACAATGAACAGTACAACTAACTAGTAATCAATGCAGACATCCAGGGAATTCCAGAGGGATAGATAGATAGATAGATATGCTATAGTCAAAAGTGTTTTTTTTCTATAAACTGGGTCTGTAATATGCAAATGAAACTGTGTTTGATACAGTTTTAGGACTTTTACTTCTGAAGGTTTGTGACAACTCACAAAACGAGATATTTCATTTAATCAAGGATACTGAAAACTGAAATAACTAGTTCCAGTACAGTTACTACGGTACCCTAGGTGGCTGTTATGGTGTCTGAGATGGTTGATAGCCTGTTACTATGGGTTTGCTGTAGTACAAAATGTAACTGGTGGGTGTTTCTAGTGTTTTTGTATCATTGTGACATACGAACATTTCTACATACATTCTGCCCAACTCTTACTTTTATACCAACACTTAATGGTTCAGAATGTTAATATGCATATTCATGTATTAACATCCCACAACTTTAAAGTGTTATACCTAATATACAACTGAATTACAGTAAAATATGATCTGAATTAGTTGTTTTTACCACAATGAACCAAACCTCCCCAGCACCTTCCACCATCTCTTTCTCATCCACTGTTCCACTTCCACAAACTTCCATTATAAATAATTAGCCATTACCAGCGTGTATCTATCGTCAGGTCACCTTGAGAAGACACTCCTGTTTCTGAAGGGGGGGTGGTGGTGGTGGAGGGGTGTGACGCGCCACACACACATGCACAGACACACTCTTTAAGACGAATGGCTGCATCGTACCCTTGACCAGGACAGTCTGTTCCACAACAGTTAGGGAAGATTTTGAGTGTTTCTAGGATCCTTTGGGGCCGGTTCCTCCACTCCCTCTCCCTCTGCACTATCAGCCAGGCAGCAGACCACCCTCTCCGCTCCTTCACTAATTATTCCATTTGCAAGATAAATCTGGCCGGCCGTGTCAGATCAATCATAGCTGACATTTCATACACGTGGACCACGATGCTACACGGAAGCCTTTTTGCCCACATGCATTTTCTTTTATAGCCATCAATTCTCCAAAGTCGATTCTTTGTTTTCCTGGACGGGAGTTTGGAGGATAATGAACGAGCAGGTCATTCAGCACTGGGTTGTGGCTGTCTGGCTGGACGGTGGGCAAGAAACTCCTTTTCCTTCTCCATTAGCGGTAGTGTTCCAGCAGTGCCACCATTCCTATGCTGTCTCCTTTTCTCAGAAACCGAGCGATCCCTACTCTCCATTATCTGGTCATTTTTCCCTGTCCGTTTTTACAAGAATGTTCTAACACATGTAGACAATGTCTGTTAGCAAGTGTCGCCAATGTGTTTAGGGGTAAATATTTGTGCGCTATCGGAGCACGGTGAGGAACAAGCATACAAGTGTTCTTCAGGGGCCCAGGAAAGGACCCTACAGGTTTTACAGCATGTCTACAGCATGTGTACACAGCACAAGCAGCGCGAAAACAGTCGTTCCGTCCTCAGACGCCGGCTCTGATCCCTGTCCCAAGGCTTACACACTAAAGTTACACACTAATAAACATTGCTTGTCCACTAGAGGATGACATGGAAAAAAGATTTAGCCACTCGCTGCTGGATATTATTTTTTTTTATTACTTGTATGTGTTATTTCTTTTTGACATTGGATTAAAGATGTTTAGCCCCGATATGAAGCTGAAGGAAGCTTCTTGCGCTGATTGCAGTCAGAGCGGGACGAGGGATGACGGTTGGATTTCCAGAGGGAAAGATTCCACATCGTTTGAGTTGTTTGTTCGGTATTTGACTGCTCTGGTCATTGAGGCTGTTTTTGCAGGATGATGGAAACAACAAAGACACACATACTAACACACACACACACACACACACACACACTGTGTAACATTCAGAGACTTGTTTTGCCTCACTAGTTAGTTACACTACTGACTGTCCTTATGAGAAAGTGCTCATTTTATTTAGAATAATAGTTAACCCCTACACAACTAAACACAACTAAAAGGCTGTGTGTGTGCTGATTGGTCTCAAGTGATGACGTTTTGCGAAGTTACACCCTGGATGCACATGTAACAGTTTCATTACTTTAAATACATGTAAATTACTTCCTTTTAGTCACAGGATGTGTTATGTTTTGTTGCCATGTGAACAAAAGACTAGAATTAACATGATCATATTAAGGTCGAATTCATTCATTGAAATGGGAATTTAAAATTTAAGATATGTATCCATTATATATATGCATTTTTACCTTTTCCTCTTTTTTTTGGAGATACAGGTTTTCCATTGGACCTCCTGTCCATTCCTGTGCTGTGATTAGGGTTTTTTTTTTATAGCATGTGTGTTAGCATTAGCATTAATCAGATCTGAATGTGCTCTCCAGTGCTGATTGAAAAACAACGAAATGCATGTGGTTCCCCCGCTATTAAAACAGAGCGTTTCAGTAATAGTTTAATAAAATTTCAGATATTTTGGTCTGTTTTCAACTTAAACTCTCAACTCTTATATTTAACTTCTGACAACATCTGCACTGCTACTGGCTTAGAATGATGTCCGTTAATGGCGTCTTGAAGCCACCAGATGGCGCTCTGAACACCATGGTTAAAACAAAGACTCAGAACAGGATTGGGATTAAAATAGCTCATGCCCGATCCATTAAAAACTGCCTAAAGCTGATCGGACACTGGATCGGATTGAGACATCCCTAGTTGAGATTTAAACAAAGCTATTCCGAGATGTTTGATGTAAAATAGTTTTGTTTACTAAACAAAATCACTAGAGAAACTACTGAATTCTTCAAAATGTTAGTGTATAATGTTGACAGCGGTAAAATTGTTTAAAATCGTAAGAAACAAAATACTGAAAGACACTGAAAAATCATTAAAAAAAATTCTTTGGGACTATTTTGCCTTGTATCGCACTGCACCAACCCTTGTTGAAATGACTGAAAACAAAACATCTTTCTGAAATGTATACATCTCAAAACTACCATAACTGGCTCAGTCATCAAGCAGCATAGTTGAAACCATATTATATTTGTAGAACATCTTTCTATAATATCTTTCTTTTGATCTGTGATCTTTTACAGTTGTTAAACACTTCAGATGTCTGGTTCCTATTCACCACCGATGTGAACAATTTTGACTGTAAAAGAGAGAATTTCACACCAAACCTTCTGAATGACTGTTTACGTCTTAACCATTTAATTATGTTGAAATTTTAAAAACCATTGGTGAAATTCCCCTTTAACACAAATAACATTAGGCCTTAATGAAAGGGAGCACATTACTTTTGTACTGGCTAGTATTAATATTAATTCTACCTCTATCTCTCTCTCTCTCTCAGAAGTACTGTATGTGGAGAAATTAGGGTCTTTCAGCACCGCTGCTACCTGTTATTCGATATCAGCAGGCTGCAACAATTCATCTTAATGTGTTGCTGAAAGGATTTCTTGGCTTATAATGTGCTGATATTAGTTTAGAATATGGCTACTTCACAGAGGGGTGCGGCGGCAGATCGCCCAGGCTGATGGCTGAGGGATGGAGGCAGCGGCTGAAATGTCTCGATATGAGCTGTATTACATGCACGAGTGATTCTGATGCTTTTACTGTAATTGATTCTTTTCAAAGGCGTCGTCTCGCCTAACACATTCATGCTCCTTTTACATGTCTCTCTCCCTCTCTCTCCCTCTTTCTCTCTCTCTCTCTCTCCCTCTCTCCCATGCATGCTTTAAGAAGCAGTGGAGCATATCGTGGTATTTAATGCTGTGGATATGCCCCCGCTTGGGGCCTTTCTGATCTCCGGTGGTCATTAAGGCACTTGAATAGATGGCGGCACATTACCTGTTTCCATTTAATCCCTCAACAGCCGCGCAATCTCCTGGATAATGTCTGACCAGCATTCAGGCGGCGTTTTCTTAACCTTTACACAACATTCAGCCGCACTACAGTAAAATCTCATTGGCCATGTTGACTGACTGTTATGCTGATGCGTACCGATTATTCAGACTGACAACTATCATCTGAGCAGTCAAATAGCAGTGCAGGACTTTAAAGTTCTGTAAACTGAATGCTTGAACGAGAGCTTTTTCACTGAACAGATCTTCTCATTTTATGATTTGGATTTTTTATTTTATTACCTTTGTTATAGAGAGTGTTAAATTTCAGTGTCATGTTTTTTTGTTTGTTTTTTTTTTGTTTCTTCCCCTGGATAACGTAACAATGTGCAACCTGCATCATCCTTCTACCTACAAGCCCTTCCTATGTTCTGCACTCGTAAACAACGTGCAAGTTATTTTGGAAATGGAGTAATTAAGCAGTTCCAAAATGAAGCCAGCCCCTGTGTAAAGCGGCGGTGTCATTTGCATGCCTTTGAATGCGCCGTGGGCCTCTGTGGGGAGTTTTTCCGCGGATGAGGTTCTTGACGCCACGCCGTCTTTGTTTTAAACACCACAAAACAAACAAACAAAAGCGTCCTGGGTGCTGGGTTACGCATGTGGGTTTTTCTTCTTCTCCTCCTCCTCTTCCTCCTCCTCCTCCTCTCCTCTTTCTTCACCCCTTTTTTCTTCCCCTGTTCTCATTGAATGACCTACAGCAGCAGTCTGCGCTGAAAACAGTGCTTACCATTCAGACTTGGGTGAAGTGCGTGTGTGTCTGGGAATTATTAGTGGGCATCTAAATATTAAATGTACTTTAAAAAAAAAAAGCTACATATTTATTTATTTGCTTACAATAGTCATAGGTAAACCCTACAAACAAACATATATTTATATCCTCTATGAATCCTGTATCCATAATGCTTTATAAGTGCAGAATACCTTCTAATGCCTGTATATTTGCTCTTAGGTAGTTATAATGACACTATTGCAAGGGTAGTCTGTATGACTTCATACAGTCAGGTTTCAGAGCGTATTACAATGTGTGCGTGTGTGAGGGTAGGTGGGAGTTATATATCTCTAAAATCATAGAAGGTTGTTTATGAACATTAAACCTACTTATGTGTCTTAAAATAAAACAATCAAGCCATCATTTTTATGCCAATCTGAAAACAAACAAACAAAAAAAAAAACAGTAAAATGTAAAAAATCAGGTACGGTCAGACTTATTGGTCTTCATTTACATTTGTGTTCAGGTATTTTTAGCTGTGGTTAGTTGGCAGTGGCAGCTTGACCAGTGGTTGATGTAGATTCAGGTAGATGTAGACCAATGAGGCTGGTAAACTGTAGTAGGCAGGACTTGATTGTGTAGGAATGTGTTTAAAGTTGTAAAAATCTGAATGTGCCGCGACTGAAAGAAAGCGCAGGCAGGAAATCAATGCAAAATTCACATTTTTCAATTCCCAAAAAGAGGACATGTCTGGGGAAAAAGAGGACACCTGGTCACCCGATTTAAGTCATGTGTATTGTAATATTATTATAATATTATTATGTTTTTTTTTCCTCTGTGGTGTGAATTAATGTATTATTTACTACTAAGATTAAATTATTACATATAAGATATGCTGTATGTATGAGCTCATATCACAACACATAAAAACAAATCAGTACACTTTAGAGAGAGAGAGAGAGAGAGAGAGAGAAGGTGAATAGAAAGGAGGACAGCGTCTCAAGCTGAGCGCAGATCTTTTCTTTTGCTGGTAATTAGAAAGGCCATCGATCAGACAAGCACGGCTCCTATTCATCTTGCTGATTGGGCACATGACAAATGAAGGAGACAATAAGCGGGGCGTCAGCACAGAGAAGGAGAGATGGATGGCTTGTTGGTGAGAGGAGAAGATCGCACAGTTAACCCTGCCTCCGGGCCAAAGCCTCTGCTCCTCACTCCGGTCATCATACAGCCACACCTACTGCACCACAGACCCTCAGTCACACACTGTTCATTAGGAAATCAACACCCTGACACACCCACACACACACACACACACACACAAGTGCACACAGTGTCTCACCTTACTTTTACACTCCTTTCATTCACTGAATGGATGGATGTGCATCAGATGATGGATGAAGGAGGCTTGCTCGATTGTACTCCATGACATTAACACGTCATCCATAATTTAATGACTTGTTCCTGACACGGCTTCTTTGAGGTGAAACATCCACTCAAGGTTATAACAGATATTGAAGATATCTTTGGCATTTTTTACATAATTAAACATAATTTTGATGTATATATAATGCACACACACACACACACACACACACACACACACATACACACACACACACACATATATATATATAACTTCTGTCCTTTAAACATACCTTTAATGATCAGTTTACCATATTAACATATCACTGATATTAATATATCGGTAAACAAACATTAGATCTAATGCAATTTGTTATAAAAGGTATCATGATAATGTAAGATTTGTATACTATTTCATCTACTGATTATTATTATTATTATTATTATTATTATTATTATTATTATTATTTTATTTATTATTATTATTATTATTATTATTATTATTATTATTATCTTGTGTTATGCTTAATATCCAAAATACTTAATATCCAAATAAAAAAGCATTTTTATTTCAGTATGATTCATTTGTGTAGTTTTAGCTTTGATGTTTGCTATATTTATGTCTATTATAACAATAACCCTGCTCTTACCGAGTAATCCATTTTAAATGCAAAGGAAATTTTGAACATACCTATAACATTGGCATGTATTCAAGCATTGTTACCCAGAGCAGCCTACGTAACATGTAGACAGTAGATGGCGTACTGTTTCAAGTCCCTAAAGGTTCTGAAATGATCCTTGAGCTCAAGAAAAGCCAAGTCTATTTGAATGTGAGGATTATGTAAGTATTACCTGTCACAAACAACTGTAAAACCACTACTATGTCAGTAATTAGGTAGTAAATGAAAAGTTGACCTCCTTTTCGCAAAATAATAATATATGCTGTGTTTGCTTGCTGAGTGAATAGATTTATGTAGATTTATGTAGAAAGATTTGAGAGTGAACTGACATTCATAAAAATAATAGAACAAATGATAAAGACGTTGTCTAAAGCTTGTCCTAATTAATGCCCATTGTAATATTATATGACACACTAAAAGGTCAGGGTGTCAATAACCATTCATTAACTTGACGTACTGCAGACAAAAAGTATTTTCAGAGGTGCAGTTTATCAATGAAATCTCTTTGAAAGCATGGGATGCAAACAGAAGAGCTTTGAATTAAAGGGATTTCTACAGACAGATATCCTCATAGAGTCAACAACTGAATAGCAAGAATCCCAAAAGTCAACAAAGCCTGCTGCAACTTTTTGACATAATGATGAATTTGGTAGTTGGTGTCTATATAGTGTCTAAATTCCATGATGCAGTAGACTGAGGCAGTAGAGTGATGTTACAGTTGGGTGGGGCTACTCTGAGAGGTCCAGCGGACTAAGGCTCTGGTCACTGTGGATGACCTGTGGATAGGACATGTTGCCTGCCATCAGAGCTGGGTACCTGGGACTTTCCTCTGAGCACATTGGCTGCCAGCAGCAGGTTGTGCACATGTCAAAGGAGCATTGTGTCAATCCGTACCATCCCAGTGACGAGTGCATTACATGTGATGGGGAGAGCGTGCTCCGGGCCTGGAGACTAGAGTAGCAATGATAGAGACACTGTTCTCCCTATTACAAGTCAGTGTAGCATCAGCGTGATTTTAAAGCTGTTATTTCTGGGTAAAAATGCAACATAACTTTAAGGCCAAACTGACCCAAGTGAGACTTGCTAGAATTCTGCCTTGATGATCCTTCCATAGAATTCAGCCAAACTAATGGAGTCATTCATTTAGCTTCACAACTAAAGAGCTAAGGAGAACTAAGGAGCACAGTAAGGAGTTTGAGAGTTCATGGAAAATTATAAAGCCCCCCTCCACATACACCCCCTTTCCTTCTCTGACTTTATTAGCCTGCTAACTGCAATCACATTATGCAAAGGAGAATAGTTCATTGAGAGGGAAAAAAATGAAGATGAAAAAATAATAACCTTATAAAGATTAATGCGCCCTTCCACTTCATCTATCTATCCATCTATCCATCCACCCACTTTTTTTCTCGTCTTTTTTTTTCTTCTTCTTCTTCTTCCTAGCACCCAGGCTGCAGCGTTCATAAGAAATCTGAATTGGTTTTTCAATTACTGGGGGGTGCGGCAGCTCGCTGGCTAAACAAAGACTTTCCGGCAGGCTCCAACCAGGCGGTTTGAGATTATGCATTACCGCAATATCCAATTTAATAACTCGGATTTCCTATATTGTTTTTTTTTCCTCTCCCCCTTTCATTGTGTTCCCCTCTGTAGCCGGAACGAAGCAGGCTCTGTCTTGCAGGCAGGGCTTCAGCAGCTGGAGTTAACAAAGACATTCACAATGATGAAGTCTGTATACATGGAGCAATACAGAGGCTTCTCAATAAGGAGACATGAAATTGGATTCATAGTTCAGGTCTCGGGAAGAAGGCGAAAATATGATTAAATTAATTATGTGGCGGAGTGAATATTAGTTGGCGGCTAAAGAGGCTTTTAATGTGCCTGGTAATGGCTTTCAGTTTGTCTTTAAATAAGCATAAATCTGGTTTTATTGGAAATCGAGGGCTTTTCTTGCTGCGTATAGTGGGTGCAGTATAGTGTGGTTCAGTTAAAGTTTATCAAAGCAGTCAATGCTTCTACTACACTTCCCCTAGTTCGTACATTAAACACACTCACACACATAGTATAAATACATGCCTTTAAATACTTTTCTCTCCAGGCTCTTAAGGTTATTCCTTTCATTTGCTGTGCTTTCTTTATTTTGCTTTGCCAATTTGTGACCCAATACTGTCCTATTTTTAGAACAGACTGCCAGTGTTCACTCTTGATGGTAGATATACTGAAATAATGAAGGCAAAACTTTTTGATAATACAATGCCACGGTGGATTTTAAAGAAAGGTGATGAATGACAAACTTTTGCACTGGCCACACGTCTCAGTTCCGAAAAATAAATCTGCTCTTGCAGGTCTTGGGCGGTGAAGTCATCGCAATTTGTTTGCACCGATATGATGGATATGTATAAGGATCTGTGCGCGTAATTGATTCACCAGTCCTCATCAGAAAAAAAGAGGCCGAGAGGGGAAAAAAGGATTTTAGGTGAAACAAAATCCATTCTGCAGGATTTATTCTGCCAGAGAAAATCTCACATTTGCTGAATTTATCAGTCTGATAGATTAGTTATTTCGCTTTGTGGTGGTGCGTGTGTTTGTGAGTGTGCATCAGTTTGACAGGGGCTGTTCAGAGGGCTTTCCTTTATGGCATCTATCAGTAGTGTAAAGTAAATGCATTTTGAAGCTTGTTTCTATTGAGAGTGTGAGAGAAAGAAAGAAAAAGAGAGAGAGAAAGAAAACATAAGCATTCTGTTTGGTATGGCCCAATGAGCTTCCATCACAATGAGCTTTTATCACATCCAGAGCTACCGAGAAGGCCTGGAAGCTCCTGTGAACACCAAACACTTTGTGTTGAAGAAGAAGACTGGGGAAAACAGAATACACTGACTTATGTAGGTTCTGTGAACGTCTGTATCAATTCTTTCTGTATCAAAAGTTTTTGAAAATGTAGTTTGTTCTCTACGTCGTGTTTCTAAAAAAATCTCTCTGACGCAGGCCTAAAAAGGTTTAGTGAGCATGCCAGCCCTGCAGGGGTGCTAATATCTCATGGAGTGTGATGTCAAATTCATCAAAGAGGCCAGCATAACAGCCAAAACAGACCTAAATACAGCACACAGCCGAATCACATTTTCTAGCTACAATTCAATACTAGATTTTCTCACTTTGTGATGTAAGTCTCTATAACTCGACTAGGAAAAACGTCTTTGTAGCTTTAATATCCAGAAGTGAGCGCAGTATGTTCTGTCAATGTGTAATGAAAAAGTGAACCCAGTCATTAGTTGGCATATCGTGATGTCAGCGTTTCAGACACCCTACCTCTACTGCAACTCACTGTATTTTCTCGCATATTGTAAGCAGCTCCCTGATGTTTGCAAACCATATACTGTATCCCAGAAATCAGGACATTCTATATAGAGCTAGCTCACTGACTTTCTGGGTGGGTTTGTGGCTTGGTGCTCCCTCCCTGAAAAGAGTTTTTGCAGGGTGGGATGCCTGACGTGTTCTAAAAGCTGCATTCTGCTCAGGTCTGAAAACCTCCATCTGGGAAAGTTTTTCAAAAATAGCCATTTCACTGACCTAAAATACTGCATATGTGTGAATGGGGCCTACATCTTATACGATTAAAGACCCAGCTGGAGGGGTGAATGCTAGCATGTGCCATGCTATGAATTTTTTCTGACTATACACCGATCAGTCATAACATTAACACCACTGACAGATAAGCATTGATTATCTTCATCTACAGTGGCATCTGTCAAGGGTTGGAAAATATAAGGTAGCAACTGAACAGTCAGTTCTTGAAGGTGATGTGTTAAAGCAGGAATAATGGGCAAGCATTAAGATCTGAGTCACTTTGACAAGGACCAAACTGTGATGGCTAGATGACTGGGTCAAAACATCTTCAAAACTCTTCAAAAGTCTTGTGGGGTACTTAACAAAATCGGTGAACCAGCCACAGGGTCATGGGCTCCTAAGGTTCATTGACACAATCCATTAAGGCCCCACATCACAATGTACAGGACTTAAAAGATCTGTTGCTAACATTTTGGTGCCAGATACCACAGAACGCCTTCAAAAGTCTTGTGGTCTATGCCTCGAATGTTCAGACCTGTTCTGGCGGCACCGGGGTTTCCTACTCAATATTAGTGTTGATATTAACGTCATGGCTGATCAGTGTCCCAATGCTTATATGTTGGGACCACGCTGGAGGACTGTGTTAACTAGATTTAGCCAGTTTCTTGTTGAAAATAGTCTTTTCAAACAGATTGCAATATGTACCTCATTGAAACTAGAATTTTCCAATATTATTACATTACATTGCATTATTATGCTGAAGAACATTTTGCCCAGAACTGTTTAACCCATTAACACTCCAAGGCTTATTACACACCAAGACGTATTTATTACTTAGTAACTACAGGGACATCTGTACAAACTGGTGGGGCTATTCTTTAGTAATAGAAGTGTGTAAGCCATAGGCCTTTTAAGGGGTTCAGTTTTAAGGGCTTGTGAGCATGATAAGGTTAATTTGTAATTAAGTGAATGAATTGAATGAATTGGAATGGAGAAAAGGTCTTCTTTCATATCACACCACACTGCAATTCCACACAAACATCCACATGCATGCACGCACACACACACACACACACATACACACATATGCAGCTTTAGCTTGGCCCAGATTAAGCCACGACTGAAACAGGGCAAAATAAGGGCATTTGATATAAATCTGTCATTTGAATATTCCCTATGGTGACTCTTCACTTATACTGCATGGCTAAGCCCTCTGGGCCAAGGACCCCCACATTAGGTCTTAAAGACGCTTAACTTTTTGAGGCAATCAGTGCTTATTTCTCTTTTACATTTTTCTTCAGGGTCGGGTGGGGGAGCAAATTGTGAAGACATCTGTTATGGTATTAAGTTCAGATACTTCTTAAATTCCCTGATGCTACAAATAAGGTTTAATTCACACACAATGAACAAAGTGTGGTGGGACTTGGTCTCGGAAGCTTGTTGTACAGAGCTGAGTTGTGTATAATCATGGTGTAATCTCTCTGTCTTTGTCCTTACATTTGAGGGGACTTACATTGCTTGAAGCACTGCGTCTCTGGTCTTTCTTCATCCTTTTTTAGTCTTTTACAGATGTTGTAATAGGAGGAGAATGCATCGTTTTATGTGTTGTTGTGAATAGTGGTTAGCGTTGGTTGGCTGCACGTTCCCAGCTGTGGAGTTTTAAATACCTGCCAACTTCGGTTTTGATGTTTCTGTATGCGTCCTTTGTGTGACTGCAACAAGGGACAACCTCTGAGACTTTGTGGGTGAATCAAAGACATCAGTCTCCATATTTGCGGTGCCAGCTTTGCTAAATTTTTGTCCATCCACTCTCAGAGATGAACTGGGACTTCCAAGTAACTTGAGTAAATGGTGTTCAAAGTTAGGAAATCAAAAGATCGAGAGTTTCTTGTACACTATATGGACAAAAGTATTTGGACATCTCCTCGTTCATTGTTTCTTCTGAAATCAGGGTATTAAAAAAGAGTTGATCCTGCTTTTGTTGGAGAAACTGTCCCTACTGTCCAGTGAAGGCTTTAAACGAGATTTTGGAGGAGCATTGCTGTGAGGATTTGATTGCAGTTAGTGACAAGAACGTTAGTCCGGGTGTTGGATGATCATCCAACTCTCCAGCTCATCCCAAAGGTATTGGATGGAACATCTTCATTCCAGAGAACACAGTTCCACTGCTCCAAAGCTCAACGCTATGACCCATGTGAAGCCAGCCAGCCACTGCCTCCAGTACAACAGCTGACAGACACTAACATTACACTAGGAAGTGCCAATTGTGCTATAGCCAACTTCAGCCAACAGCGTGGGACACACCGTATAAACTACTGCCAGTGGTCAGCGATCAATGTTCATCAACAGCCTGACGTCATCCATTGACCAGCAGCCATCTTGGTGTGAGGAGCTTTAGTCTACATTAATGTGACCTCCAAGCAGTCATCTAATAAACTTTACTTGAACTAATGCAGTAATGAGCATAGCCTTAGGGAATGCCTTCCCAATGCTAACCTATCAGTGCTGTGCTATGCAGTGCAGGCATCTATTAGCTGACGGACAGAATTAACAGTTAGCATTCCCCTTTAAACATCTTGAGGCATCTAAAGATGTTGCATTAGGGGCAGCTTGAAAATGAGTTGCTGGCTTCATGTGTCTCAGAGGAAGCACATGCTAGCCTCCATCCTTCCTGCAAGGGGAAAGGGGGAAATCCTAGCAAATTGAAGTTTACATTAGGGCAAAAATGAGCCTGCATACGTGTGTGAAAGGGGCACAGTAGTGACTTACCCTTGAATTAATTAGTATTCTCCTTTGTTCACTCCTCAAGAGTCCCCAGCCCCCAGCAGTAAGCAGCAGCAATAGCGTAGCACTACATGCTGCCACAGCTAGTGTTACCCTGCTTGCCTACACTCCAGAGGCTCTCCCTGCTTTTGCCCCAGACTGACAGATATGGGTTGTCTTAAACTGCTAAGTACTGTGATTAATTAAAGAGGACTGCCTTTCCTAAGGTATGTAAGTACACCAAAAATGAGGCGTACGCACAGGTAGCAGATGCACTTATATAAGTTATCATCTCCTGCCAAAAAAGTGTCACATCCCTTGCTAATAGTTGTGCTGCTGGGCTAGAGAGGTTAATTGCCCGACGTAGCTTCAAAGTGCAGGTTTGATGTGCTGTTTGAGAGATCCGTGTTCAGCTGAGCTGGAGCACAGGCGCTGGAGATTCTTCTCCTTCGCTCTCCTCTCACAGGTAATCCAGCCTCTCCAGGGCATTATTGAATTTTCTTGTTTTTCTTCTCTTTGTCAAGTCAGTGTGTGTGTGTGTGTGTGTGTGTGTGAGGGGCAGAAGAGGGGGGGGTTAAAAGTGTGAGTCTGACTTCTGAAGGCGGCTTGCCTTGCTCACTTGATTCTCATTCACCTCTGCAGATCCACGTCAAAAGCTAGACCAAACCTTTTCAGGCCTCAGACCGCTTTGAAGTAGAGGGAGAGTGTCTCTCTACCTTCTCTCTCTCCCCCCCTCTTTCTCTCAGAGAAATTAGCAGCCCCATAATGTCTGTTGGCCTCTTTGATGTTAGCTTGTCCTTTCTCTCTCCTGGATTCTGGGCAGATACCATCCCAGACATGCAGATTAAAACACCAAGATACTAAACTGTAGGATCAGTACTTCTGCATGATGATTGGTGGGTCGAAAAGCTGTGGACTGTTCCTGTGATTGTTGTGTTTTCTAAGCACACTGGGGGAATGGCATTCAAATGGCTTTCAGAAGTTTTTGGACTTGGAGGAAGACTTGTTCTTTTCTTCTCAGTTTGAACAACTTAGTGATGTTCAGGTTCAGTTTCATCACTGGCAATTTCATCATTTTATCGTTTCAGTTTCATCATTATTTATATGAAAAGCTATGCTTGATTTCTTTGTACTCAGTAGACTAAGTTTAAGAAACAAGGTTTGAGAGAGATCCAGAGAATGAGAATGAATGTGATGCTATGTCTTGTATTTTAGAAGCCAGATTGATTTATCTACATGCGTCTATTGCAATGCTTGCAGGTGCCACAGGTTGAGTTTTGGAAAATAGAACAGTTATAGATTCTGGCTCTTCCAGCTGCACCAGAAGTGTAGATGTGAAATTGTCAATCAGAACAACTTATGATCAATGCTGGAAACCAAACTTCATATTTACATTTACGCTGTTTGGTTGACGCTCTAATCCAGAGTGACTTACATTTGAATTATTTTGCACAAGTAGGCCAACATAGCGTTAGGAGCATTGTCTAAGGACACTTATTGATGTAATGTGGTGTACTTGTCTGGTTTTGACATACCTGGAACTTTCTGGGCCTGTGAGGCATTTTGTGACTGGAAGAGGGACCAAAGCATACACTGAGAAGGACCGAAGAACACCCTGTCTACAGTGAAGCATGGCGGTGGCTTGATGATGCTCTGGGAATGTTGCTCTGATTTGGCTGATTGGCTGTTTCTGACACTGGAAACTTGCAGCTTGTGGAGGCCAAGATGGATTCAATCAAGTATTAGCCCCTAGGAGAAAACTTAATGCCTTCTGTGAGGAAGCTGAAGTTGGGTATCATTGAACCTTCCAAAAGGACAATGATATCAAGCATACCTCAAAGTCCACCAAGGACTGGTTTCAGAAGAAGTCCAGGAAGACTCTGAAATGGCCATCAGAGTTGTCTGACTTGAACCCCAGAGAAAAATTTTGGTGAGATTTGAAAAAGATGGTTGCAGCACACAAACCTGCCCATGAGAATGGGCTAAGATTTCTCAGGAATGCTGTCAGAAGCTGGTGTCTGGCTATGCATCACGTTTGCAGCAGATCATAACAGCAAGAGGATGGTCTAGTAAGTGTCATGATCCACTGGGTCAGACAATGAGGGAGAACACTCGCAGGGGATGGACCAAGGCGAGAGAGTTTATTAACTCAAACAGGGAAGAAAACAAGGAAAAAGCAGCAACATACTAACAGGGTTAACGATAAACAAAAGCCAAACGTGACAACCAAACTGGGCAAACAAAAGAGCACACCTGTGGCTGGTGAGGGACGAGGGCTAGGCTAGCATGCCAGGGCTGAGCCAGAACGATACAGAAAACCTACAGTGCCTGGGGAAAACCGTGAAACAGAAAGACAGCGCAGGTCAGACGCTTCCGAGACTTACTGGACCTCCGGAGCTAAGGGATCCGCTGCCGAACCCAAACAACAGAACCGAGACAATGACGGGGCTAGCTCACCAGAACACAGGC
The DNA here is from genome assembly GCF_030463535.1 of Salminus brasiliensis. Taxonomy (NCBI): domain Eukaryota; kingdom Metazoa; phylum Chordata; class Actinopteri; order Characiformes; family Bryconidae; genus Salminus; species Salminus brasiliensis. The sequence continues at coordinate 15,982,889 of NC_132902.1, read as the reverse complement.
GATAACTAGAGCACTAACTAGTCATCAAAAGGGGCATTTTGTGTTGAGTAAAGAAAAAATGTCCATTAAACATAGCAAAATCACAATAATAATGCATCCAGTGGTGGTGATCATCCAACATCCTGACATCATTAGCACATGTCGCAGAATGCAATCAAATTTTCACAGCAATCCTCCAAAATCTAGTAGAAAGCCTTCCCTGGAAAAACAAAAGCAGGATAAATTCTTTTTAATGCCCTTGATTACAGCTGAAACAATGAATGAGCAGGTGTCCCAATACTTTTTTTTTCAAAAAAACATATATTGTCCAGTATATTGCCCAGCTCTGATCTATAAAACAGACCCCAACCAAGTCTTCTATTGTGTTCTGTCCTGATTATGTGCTGGTGTTTGTTTGAGGGGGGCATGATGACGCTAACCCTTTATTACCCCCTAAGGCAAGAATTAACCCCCTCCGCCACACACACACCCTTACATCTTGTGTAGTCAGATGGTCTGGAAGATCTAGCTTTCTCAGGGTTTACTAATCTGCCCCCTGTGAGCTTCTTCTCACTTTCTTCATCCTTCTGTGTGTCACTTTTAAACCCAGTGAAGCAGATTTTGGAAAGTAACTGCTATTTTTGTGCCAGCATGTCCAGGCCAAAAAACTGCAGCTTCCACTTCCACTTTACTTGTCCTTGTAAAAATTCAACAGCTGCCTTATTAATAGTGCCATATGATTTTTCTCCATTGCACTATTTTATACTAAAGATATGTTATTTTTTTCATAATTTCTTAGTTTAATCTGAAAATATGTAACAATTGCATTTATTATATATTGTTTACTGTGGTTAATAACAGATTTTTAATCACATTGACCAATTTTTGTACCTCTCCTTATTAAGCCCAGTATTATTTGTAGTAGCAAATCCCGGCAATGGACTGGTGCCCTGTCCAGGGGGAATTCCTGCCTTGCACCCGATGAATCCATGTTGGCTCTGGACTTACCTTATGTAGGTGTATGCTTATGAAGAAATTATTGGATGGATGGTTAATTAATGCTTTGTTATGTTGACTCAGATGTGCTGCTGCTTGTGGAATTTGTCAGGGACGTATTGGAAAAATCTGAAATCAAACCGTTGTGTTGTTCTTACTAGCTCAAAACATCTGTACTTCTTCAAAAACATATGCTGCATTAATGTTGGTTTGTTGAGATAAATAGTTTAAAACATTTTGCTAAAGTGCCCTTGACTTTTGCACAGTACTATATATGTCTGCCTATTCAAGCTATACAGCAGTTACACTACAAATACAAAAGTATTGGGACACTTGCTTAATACTTATTCTCATGCTCTCTTTCAAAATCAAGGGGATTAAAAATGACTTCTTCTATCCTGCATTTGTTGGGGTAACTGTCTTATGTCTACTGTTAATGAAGGGTTTTCTACTAGATTTTGGAGCATTGCTGAGAAAATCAGATTTTTATTAGTGAGGTCAGGATGTTGGATGATCACCATTACACCTCATCCTCAACTCCCCAACTTATCTAAAAAGTGTTGGATAGAGCTTCATCCATCATTTTAAAGAACACAGTTCAGTATCCCTCTAGCCCACGCCTGGCTTTAGCCATGGTGCCAATAGGTCCTATTGTTTGTATTGGCAGTACATCTCTACTGGGACCAGACAAGCTGTATGTGTGCATTTGCACATCAGTGTCAGTGGGAGTAAATTAAAATAGCTGAATGCATTCATTAGAAAGGGTGTCCACAAACATTTGGACGTAAACATTTGGCTCATGCTTATTGATTCTTCAGAACATGGTGATGGTTGATTCCTGGCCTCCTCCACTGATGGACTTAGGTGGAGAGACAGACAATAATGAATGAAACGATGAGCTACAGACATGTCTGCCAGCACATGCCTAGGCCTTCTCCGATATCAGTGCCATCACTCTAACCTAATCTCCACTGTTTCACATCAAAGATGCTGGTGTGTGACACCAGGCCAACTTTAATTTTCTCTATTGTGCAGTAGTGATCACAAGAGCACTCTCAACCACTCCATCAATACTCTCTGGCCTTCCATCTTTTCTTTCAGTTACTCCTCTCCTGGAGAAGTTTAGCAGTTATCAGAGCTTTGTTCACATTTGCCTGAAGTCCTATCTCTTTCGCTCCCTCTCTTACACACACACACACACTCACTGTAGTCAGATGCTGGACAAGGGTGAAAAGCATTCAATCAGACAAAACGTTGGGGAGGGCGGCAGGTTGTGATGGGTGACAGGGGTGTGTGTGTGTGTGTGTGTGTGTGTGGCTCGGGTTTCTCTTCCTCGCCAGGCTTAAATTGTTGCCTTTTAGCAAAAAAGAAAGAAAAGATGAGTGAGTGACTGAGTGAGTGAGTGAGAGAGAGAGGAGTGAATGGTGATACTGGTGGTGCCGGCATGCGGCGCGCCGCCAGTCTTCCAGTCTTCAGCATCTGATCTTATCAGGACAGCGGAGACGGGGAGAGAGAAAGAGAGAGAGAGAGCGATAGGGCAGGGTCATCACAGAAGGCCACAAAAAAAGGGAAAGGAGTGATGATTAATGATTTTTGTGACTGGAGGAGAAAGCAGTTGCTCCGTCACTGCCAACTATGACCAGTGGGGATGGACGTGGCGACATGCTATTTCTCTCATAGGGCTAATCCGTCCTCCCGCCGTCCTGTTTTTCTTTGTCACAGGGCCCATATCATCTCAAATGAAATGAGTTTGGTGTGGTAGATGTTGTTAAAGTGCCATTCCCTCCTCAGTGTACCCAGTTCCACACCTCACCGCATGGGGTGCTATCCGGTTCCCTTTTTGACACGCCATATGACCGTTGATCCGAACGGTCTGATCTCTTAAAGGCACAGTAACATAAATAGCTTGTTACTGCTGAAGTGAACTTTCTAGACAAAGAAACTACGAACAGTGTAGAATATGGGCCCTGCAAAGTCTATATGACCACATATTTGGAGAGGTTTAGATGAGTTTAGATGAAACAGTGACAGTGTCCTACCATGAGGCACCACATTAACACTGATCCGAATCAAATGACGATGAGTTTGGGAAGGTTAAATTGTACAATGTAACATGAAGCAATATGTTTTGTCGTTGCTGTGGCTTTGATTACAGGTAACAGTTCATCCAAACAACTAAACAAATAACATACTGTGAAATAAATAAATGGTAATGGAAGGGAAAAAAAAAATCCCTTAACTTTCCATATCCTCCATATCTCAATTTGAACTGTTTCTTACTATCTGACACAATTGAAATCTTGCGGCTATTTTTTAGATTTTGTCCAAATTTCATGATGACTGGACAGATGTCCAGCTAAAATAAGATATTATAGGACAAAATGTTCTATAATAATTGACTTCCATTGAAAGCCAATAAGGGTTTCCTCCTGTAAAGATGGCATTTTAGATACAATGTTTTGTGACAGCAACAATATGTGCAGTAATCTCACAGTTTATTTTTATATTTGTATTTAAATATAGCTCATTGTTAGCTAATAACCATCCATCCTACAATGACCATATTTTCTGTTCATTTCTGACAGTAGCCATATAAATATGACCAAGTCTGATGAATGCCTGATGATTTGCACTTTGATCTGCTTGTGCTGATAACCTATTTGCTGTGCCTCCTTAAAGGAAACTTCCTGATGGTTTGATGCAAATATATCACTTAAACCACAGGCATATCATTCAGTTATTAATCTTAAGACACCATTTAGAATCTTCTAAATTAATAAGCAAGTATATAGTTAATGTCCTAGCACTCCTGTGTTGTAATAACACACTCTTGTTTTTTTTTAATGCACTAATATTAGGTACATTGATAACATTGCATAACTCAAATGAAAGATGTGGTCCATTTACCAGTGTTTTTTCCCCTTTTCTTTTCTTTTCTTTTCTTCTTCTAATCCCGTGATTAAAGAAAGTGAAACTCTTCAGCTCGTGTGTCGTCTGCTGCTCGCAGTACCAGCTGGCCAGGGATTTATTGTTTAACTCAAGAGGGCAAACTGCCGCCGTGTGCTGGCCTTAAGACGGCCGTTTATAATCCCTTTGGATTGTCTTGTAATTGTTCCTAATTACTGCAGAAATGGTCAACGCCAACGCGTGGCAGACTAGATCAAGGCCAAGACCAGCTTAAGAAATCCTTTCTTTGGGGCCCCTTATGGGTAAATGATGTTTTGACACCAGGTCTTTCCTCAGTATAAATCAACAGACCTAGCCTATATATTAATGCAGAAGAAAAAAAAGCACGAGTCTGGTCTTTAAAGAAGTTAATTGCTGTTTATTAAAAAAAGTAATTCCAAAAAAAAGTAAAAAGTAAAACAGTAATTCCATCATTTTAGACTTTAAGAAGTGCTGAAATTGCATTCCTTGCTACTTTACATTCGCCGTCTTCTCTTGCCATGTCCTTTGCTGATCTGTAAGCACTAATTTTGTGCAAATAGCCTTTGGGTTTGGAAAATATATGCAGGGCAGATTGATGTGTTTGCCCAGCAAGTCCATGAAGTCAGATTTGTGTGTTTATGGAGCAAATAAAACAGGCGATGAAGTAATGTAACCTAAGACTTGGGGGTATATGGCCTTTGCCAGTACCCCGGCCCTTGGGGGTATGGGGGCAAAAACAGAGCGAGGGTTGCCAGATTTTACGTTCTGGCCTCATAATGAGGTGCGCACTTAGTTAGCTTCTCTAGTGTGGAACAGGATCTCTGGAGGATTTGGCCACCACCGCGACTGAGCTGCCAGACATGATGGTCTCACAGGGAGAGTATGTGAAGAACTGTACATCCCAGTGGCAAATGGTCTGAGTAATTGTACACACACACACACACACACACATGCACACATGTGCAGCCCTGCATTCATATGTCACACAAGTACAGTTGTAAACCCTGGTAAATGAGGACTCCTCACACACATACTCACACACACACATACATACAAACTGAATATTCATGCAGGCCCCATTCATCCAGGTCTTCTTTGCTAGCTAGCTATTGAGTCACAACATGTAGCCGCTTGTTGTTAGCATTTAGCATTCTAAACCCTAAATCAACCCATCCCCACCCACACGCACATACAGATACACACACTTGTTCTAGAGACGCTGCCTTTTTCCCCTCCCGCCTTTCTTTTCTGCCTTTTCTCTCACAGCCTTCTCCCTTACCCCCCTTAACTTTCGTCTCCTAAGCTATGAGAATTGTCGCTGTAAACATGTTGACAAATGGCCCTTTGAAAGGCCGGTTACAGACGACATTTCTTCAGTAACAAAGTGGATATTCGAGAGGGCTCACTGGGCTTGCTTTACAGCTACTTCAGTGATCAGTTGTCCGCTCGCCAAGCACCTCAGGCCCCCCGGCCCACCCATGACGGGCTGCTCCATGAAGGAACTTATTTATAATTGCGGCGGAGACTGGGTTTCCTAAAAGCGTCCCTCCCCTCCCTTTTCCCCGTAATGAAGTTTAGCTGGCACTGGCCGTCGACGAGGAAGCCAAAAGGTTTAGTGTTCTTCACTAACATTTTAATATGATTTGTCTTGGCATCCAGCAAAAAAAAAAAAAAAAAAAAAAATGAAATTGGCATGCTCAAGCGACCAGGAGCGGAGCGCTCCAATGCCAAATTCGCTGTCAGCGACTGCACTTAGGGGAGGAAGGGCTGTGGAAGAAAAGATGTAATTAACGTTATTGTGTTTCGGCCCATGGCAGGCCAGCTTTGAACGGGGGCTGGTAATTCCCATTGATGTCTCTGAATGGCCTTTGTTGGTGCAGCCCTTGTTGAAAAATTGGATTATCCTGCACACCTTGGTAAGAGGAGATAATCTCTGACCTGGCCTATTATCGGGAGAATGCACTTTTCACTTAACCCAGGGCCCTTTTAGCGACGGAGCTTTTCTTTAGAAGCGTTATCATCATACAGGCCAATGCTAATACAGCTAAAAAGAGCAAAGGCAAAAACATCACACTGATCAATGATATTCCTCAACACTTTAACACAATTTTTTTTTTTTGCAATGGTGACATTCTTTAAAAGCAGTATCATCTAACAGACGAATGCTAATATGGCTAAAAACAGAAGCAGTATATATATATATACTAAAAAAATATTCCAAAAAAAAAAAAAAGACTTGGAGTAACTGTCTCTACTGTCCAGGGAGGGCTTTCTAATGCAGTTTGAAACACTGCTTTAAAGATGTGATAGCGTTCAGCGAAAAGAGCGTTAGTGAGGTCTGGATGTTGGATAATCACCACCTTATCACCCACCTCATTCCCAACTCCCCAACTCATCCCAGAAGTATTGGATTGAGCATCAACCATCAGCTCCACAGTTCCACAGCTCCACAGCTGAATGCTGACGGGTCTTGGAACCCTTCTTTGACCCCTCTAGCCCACACCTGGCATTAGGCAGCATGGTGCCAACAGGTTCATGTTTATCTGCTCCAAAAACGCCAATTCTGTTTGCAGTACTTTTCTTTCCAGGGACTAGACAAGCTCTATGTGTGTGTATGTGCAATGGAAGCAACTTAAAGTACCTGAATGCATTCATTAGAAGGGGTGTCCACGAACATTTGGGCATATAGTTGTATTTCTAAGCAATAATACACAAGAGGGAGTTCTATACCATGGCCCTCTGTCGATAGCAGAGAAACCAGTCCCAATATCTCTAAATATGGCACAATCTGGAGTGTATTATTGTAGTTATACCACTTTATTACTGTTATAAAGACACCAAAGCCAATTAAGACGAAAACTGACAAATAAGTCCAAACCTTTGTGTGTAAGTTCAGCTGCATGTAAAATCTCTACCTACTGGATCAGTTTCTGCTCACTTGTGTTTGGCTAGTTTAACTGTGTTTTGATGAAAGATGGAATATGGCTGGCTTAACTGCGGAGGTGGAACATCAGCACCACATGTCAGAAACAGAAAGGAGATGTGAGAAACAGCTTGGTGGTTGGTGTAGATAGGTGTATTTTTGTAATGGAAACATTTTGTTTTTATGGTTGTTCCTCCAAGTCGCTTGCTGTCAGAATACGGTGTAATTCATTAAAATTCTGTTTGACGGTCTTGTCATTTTGAACTCGGCTGCTACTTTTATAATGGTTGGTGGCTGTTGCTAGGTTACATGCAAATAAGGCAAAATGCACTGATTTTTCTTGTGTGCGTCTGCACAAATCTTAATAGAAATTCATACATACGTAACAAGGAATATATCGTCTTAAGAAGCATTTAACATTTAGCTGAAATTTAAGCTGACATTTAACATCTACATCACACAAGCAATGCTTCACATTTAATATCTACAGGGTGTCTTTCACTCAAGGACAGGAGTTGGTTGTATTTAACTGAAAGAAATTCTTTGTTTACCACTGGGAAGCAAGTATTAATAAGCAAGGCTTTTTCTAAAGTGTTTCTTAGAGTCTTTAGTGTCTTTTTAAAAATTGTGAAATCAAGAACTGTGTATATATGTTTAGAGTCCAGCTTAAGTGGACTAGACAGTTTCAATGTGTGTGTGTGTGTATGTGTTTGAAGAGAGCAGAGATTGAGTGATGTGTGTGAAGGCTCTGGCCAGTGGAGCGTTGCCTGTGTGAAGGGTCCTGGTCGTAGCGGACGGCTAGCATGGCACAGTCCGGTCTTTCATCCGCTCGGAGAGTGGGGCTCCAACCTGCAATAAAGGAGCATTTGATCCCCTTGAGTTCGTCCTGCGGCCAGCCTTTGATTTCTCTATCCACTCTCTCTCTCTGCTTTCCCACTTTGTTTGGGGCAGGAGGTTAGATGTCCATGCATGAACTGAGACAGGGAGAGAGAGAGAATGAGAGAGCAAAAGAGAGAGAGAGAGAGAGAGAGAGAGAGAGAGAAAGAGAGAGAGAGAGAGAGAATGAGAGAGAGGGAGAGAGAGAGAGAGAGAGAGTGTTTAGTTGAAATGGAGAAAGAAAAAACCCATTTGGTTTGGTTGGGTGTGCTCTTAAATACTGTGGCAACCAGAGTTTAACAAACGCTAGGCTATTTAAAGTAGCAAAAGAAGAATTAAAGCCATTCCTTTAATCCCTAAAAAAACATTTGGCTTGCAGGGTGCTTGAAAGTGTTATTACAAACTATTACCAAAGAAAAGCCCAAGAGATTGGCTTGTAAACTCATATGGAATCATTTAAATTGAATCATTCAAATATACATGTTTTTAGTTTTAGAAGAATTAAAATGTTTTTCCAATGTTTCTGTAATGTTAGTGTTGGTCTAACAGGGACTGTTGTGTGAGAAACATTGTAAAAAATGTCATAATGCAACCTTAACATTATTTCTTGAAAATGTTGCTGAACGTTCTTATAACGTTCTCTGATAGCTGGGAAAGCTGAACTGTTGAACTGTTGCTGTTTGTATATATATATATATATATATATATATATATATATATATATATATATATATATATTAGTTTTCTTGTTGTCCGAAATGCTCTGTGTACTGATCATTTTTACACCTGCGCAACATCGCCAAAATCATTTCCAGCCGTTTGGATTACAGCACTTCTCTTCTAACTGGCATTAACTCTTCCTGCATTCACAAGTTCCAGCTGGTCCAGAACTCTGCTGCCTGGCTCCTCACCCACCACCGCTCATATCATCACCATACATTCATTCTCCAACAGCTCCGCTGGCTTCTAAATATTGCATACAATTGATAATTATCATACTTACATATGAAGCCCTTAACATCACACCAATTATTTTGCTCCTTCTTACCTGTCTGATCTTCTTCAACTCTGTTGCCCTCTCAGGTCTTCTACAGCTGGACTACTCACTGTACCTCCATCTAACCTCCATATTTAAAGTCTTGTCCATGTCTAGTACTGCCTGTTTGTATACATATTTTTTGGTTTCTGAGATACTCTATGTACATTGTCTTCTTTATCCTTTTTCCATTTTTGTGCTATATATATGTATATGTATTATTATTGTCATTATTATTATGATAATACTCTGTGGATAAACCGCATATGGAATAAATAGCACATACTATACACTTTAAACTTGCATTTATTTTGAGTACTGCTAGCTTATATATCTAGAAGTGACATCTAACAGAGACAGTCAAATTCCCCTACGGAATTCCCCTTTTTTGCTCTTCACTTTCAACTTTTACATCAATCTTTAGCTTTTCTGGGTTGTGCTTTGATATCTGAACAGTAATATAATTAGAAATAGATGAGAAATAATTAAGAAATTAATTTATTTATATACTGATTTCACTGTCACATATTACACATAAATGCTCTGTTGCTCAGAGAACAGCCTCTTTAGAAAGCAGGAAACTGGCTTCATTCTACTGGTTTCGTCCCAAGTACAGGATACTGGAAATGTGTAATGTCACTAATGTTCCAGGCTCACCGTGGGTTAGTGCTGTGCCAGTTGGAGTTGCCTAGTCCTTGCTGTGCCACCTGTTCAGACCTTCTAGTCCCCTTGGACAGGAGAGCAGGTCAGTGCATTGGTGGAACCATCTCACAGGTGTACTCATTAGCTGTGCGTATGTGTGTGAATGTGAATGGCTGTTCTTGCGGCAGCCCTCCAATTCAGTCTGCCACCTGCTCTTTGGAACCGTTTCTGGTTGTTAAGCTGAGTAGGCCCACGCTCTTGCATTTACTTGGCTAGGCCTTGGCCTAGAACTGTATGTTTCAAAAATTGAAAAAGACAATTGACCCACTTAACTACAGTATCAGCATAATACAGCATACCATACATATACAGCATTATGCTCATTGCTATCATACACCCCGCCAACAGTCTATTTGCACACCTTTAAGTGTTTAAGTATCAACGTTGCTTATTAATAAATCTGGTGGTCTCGAAATGAGGTGTGTTAAGGTGCATTTCTGGCATATTGCTGTCCTGGCAATGGAAAACACAGGTGTGCCACTGGCTGCCACGCAAGGTGTTATTTTTTTCATCGTTACACGGGAAACACACTGACGCCCTTAATCAAGCTGCACGGTTGATGGCTCACCTAAAGATTGCTAAAATAGGGCCCTATATGTCCAAATGTTTGTGGACACCCTTTTCACCCTTTCTGAATGCTTTTAACCACTTTAGGTTGCACCTTGCAAATGCACACACAACTTGTCTAGTTTGAATAGAAGATTTTTTACTAATCGAATAGGATAGATAGAATAGAATGTGCTGAACGGTTCGCAATTAGGTGCATAAGCTGGAATGTAACCTGTTCCATGTTGGTCAAAAAGGGCTAAATTTGTCAGTTCAATGTACTGGCATTTCAATATTAAAATATGCCAAGACAAATACTGTTTTCTATTTAAGGGCACTTTTGCCCAATAATGGTGGGGTGTGCTCAAATAAAATCTGCAGTTCTAAATCCTAATGAATACATTATTGGCCAACACTATAGAAAAAAAATGATCTTTTTAAAATGTATTCACCAGTCAGTATTATATGGGATGGGATTTTATGGGATTTTTGGTTATCATTCATGATCACGAACTTAGTGTTGCTCCTAAACCTGTAGTGTGATCTTTCATTGTAACTAGACAGTCAATTATCTGACAATGACTAAGTCCCAGAGCACCTATTCTCCAGCTTAATAAATATTTAGGGTTATTCAAGTAACCCCAGTGGAAATTGCTTTCATTTCGATTTCTTCCTCAGGTTCTTTTGAGCTAAGGTGCTACACAAAGCTCCCCTCCAAGTTCTTCTATGTAATTCATGCTTTGGTCTGCTGGATGTATGAGGCAACCATATGTTTCTGGTGAGTGAAGTTTAAATAAAAGACCAGCCGTGGTCTGTTTTTTACCACAGAGTATGTTAAACAACCTTATTAGTTCTGAAAATATGGAAAACGCTGTCAAAGGAAGAATTAGCGTGTCAAGGTTGAGGACATTTGACACTGTGCACTTAAGATGGATTCCAGATCGGACTAGGAATCTGAGAGGAGGTTGTGTAAGGGGTGTGAGGTTTTGGACTTGCCTAATGCCGTGTGTGAAAACTGAGACCGTATAAATTACTCTGGGTTACAATGCGCGTAGTCGGCAAAACATAGTGATACATAGCTTGCCTATGATGTATTAACATGATTTGTCATGACATAAACGAGAGTGAAATGGAAACTGTTTCGGTTTAACATATTTTGGTTTAACGAATTTATGTGCAACGTTCAGTCGACTTGGAGCGTCATGTCGACTGTCTCGACTGTTGTCGTTTGGCTAAACTGTTTAAATGGAATTAATGGCATAATTACATAGTTTACATTTGTTTATGATCAGTTAAAATCTGAACCAAAACATTATGTCCAACCTTTTCCGAAATCCTGTTTGTCCTCCATGTACCACCAATATAGCTCCATCCCGGTGCAACACAGTCTCTACAAGACCTCTGGGAGGTGCCCTGTGGTATCTGGCAGCAAGAAGTCCTGTAATTTTCAAGGGGAAGGGATTTAGAGACTAAGACATCACCTGAAACTCATCTTCATGTTCCTTTCACCACTCCTGAACAATGTGTGAAGTGTGGCAGGGCTCATTATCCTGCTGAAAGAGGCCAGTGCCATCGTGGAATACCATAGCCATAAGGGCGTGCTTTCCAGCAGAACATTTTCCAGAGCAGCACTCTCCCTCCACCAGAAGAATGGAAAACAGTGGATCAGATTCTATTATTCCATTATTCAGAGGTCCAGTTCTGATGTCCTTGTGCCCATTGTAGACACTTTTGAAAGTGGATGAGGTTGGCATAGACACTCTGACCAGTCTGTGGCTCTTTTGGTCACTCAGTCACTTAGATCTTTATACCTTCCCATTTCTCTTGCATCCAACACATTGACTATGAGGCTGTTTACATATTGGATTAACGTGCCTAATGCCAGGCACGGGCTAGAAAGCCCCCCCCCCCAGCATTGAGCTCTGAAATGATGGTGCTCCATCGACTACTTTTTCACGGATGAGTAGGGGAAGAGCTGGGGTGGTGATCATCAAACATCCTGATCTTACTAATGCTCTTCTCACTGAATGCAATCCAATCCTCACAGCAATGCTCCAAAATCTAGTAGAATACTTTTGCTGTACAGTAGAGACTAAAGTTACTGAAACAACAGCAGAAGGGACTAATTTTTAACACCCTTGATCATGTGTCCTAATATTTATGTTCATTTATCATAGCAAGGTTCTGCTATTGCTGTCAGTAATGGCAACCTATGCTGGTTCACATCCAGTGATAATATTGGTTACTTAGTCTATTGTAAAGGATTTCTTTTTAATAATCAGTTAAATCCAATTGGTTTAGGAAGCCAGGGCTGTTATCTGCCCTTAAAACAGGCCCATTCCAGCTCAGCAATAGAAATGAACTGTAGTAATTTGCAAGTTTTCATAGAACATATCAGAACTTTTCAGACCAGTGCTGACATAGGATGATTTCTTTGTTCTCCCATCATTATGAATGTCTTTCCAGTTGATCCAATTTATTTTCCTTTTCAATAAAAGTCCCTCTTGGGAGATGTGTGTGTGTGTATGTGTGTTTGTGTGTGCATGTGTGTGCGTGTGTCGAGAAAGACACACTTGAACCCTTTGCCGCCTGTGTTTGTATCTCCATAATTAGTCTGGGGAATTCAGTGAGATGTTGTTTTGAGGGCGGGTAAAGGTACCAGATGGACTTGGGGTGCGGGGAGGTGGGGGTGGCGGGCACAGTAAGACAGGCAAACAAGAAAACAGTCGAAAAGAAGAGAGAAGAGCGATGGCTAGTGAAAAGGAAAAAAAAAACAACAACAAGCAGATCACTGCCAAGATGGACAGACTCCCTCCTCCCTCCCCTCCCCTCTAATCCCTCATCACTCCATCACACTCGTTCAGAAGAGGACCATCCATCCATCTCAGGGAATGCCGCGCAGCCTGGTAAAGGCAGTTAGTGCTCTTTTCTGGGAGAAAGACATAATCTGCCATAAACCCTGCGAGGCCCCGCTTGACCCATAAATATCCTATTTGCGTTAGTGACATTTCCCCCCATCCCCCCAACACTAAATACGCATCTAAAGAAGCTTAAGCAAGAATAAAGAAATGAATTACTTTGCATCTTATAAATGCTCAGGTTTAATGCTGTTTTTTGCCCGTCATATGCTACTTGATTTGATTTGGTGTTATTGTTATTTTTGCACCTAATCTCAATGGACTCAAAGTTTTCTGGCTAAAGGAGTTTAAAGATGGCTTGCATTTGCCAAAGAGCTTTTGCAGTGGCTGCAAAAGTAATTTAAGTAATATTACTGTTTGTTAAAAGGAAAACGGCAAACGCTATCCTTTCCGAAGCGACAGAAATTACAGTGTTTGTGTTTCAGCCCTGTTATTTTGAATGCTGTTCAGGCAGCTGTTAATGGTACTATCTTTCTGAGGCTTTTTCTGGTGTTTTTAGTTTTGTGCAGTGCCTTGTAAGGCAAATTTTATTAAATGTTACAACTTTTTTGTTGTTTGACGCAAAAGGAAACTTCTCACTGTTCTCATTTTCCATGATAGCTCTTCCAGAAGGAGATGATATCTGCCCAATGTCATTTATTTTTCTCCAATCTTGGATACATGGAGTGCATTATTATATTCATGACACATTGGATCACTGATTTCTGGTGGAATGCAAGAAAACTCGTGTAAAAAAATAAAATAATAATAATATAATATATTATATATATATTTTTGCTGTCTCTGTTTTTTCCAATATCATGCAACCCTAATTTCAAGTTATTTTGGAGCAAAATTAAGGTTTTTGCATGATGACAAGCATATATATATATATATATATATATATATATATATATATATATATATATATATATATATATATAATCTATCTTAAATATAGGTTATTTATTTATTTATTTTTTTGCAATGCCCAGATTATGAGCTATGCTGTTATGTAAATTCCTGACCGTTTCTTTAGTGTATTCGATTGCGATTCTTCAGCAGAGAGTGCAGTACATCATTAAATTCAAACCTCACTCCTGTTCTAATACAGTACATTCAATTCTGTTAGTATGTTTCAGAATCATACTACAATCATACTTACATACAAAAAACAACAACAATTGAGCCCATACGTATGCTAATATAATATGTTTGGCTTTTCCACACAAAACAATTGCTAGTGTTACATCAAGACTACCAGTATTAAAATGAGTATTTTCTCAATGTATATATAAGTCTTCGCTTATAGTTTACACTTAATGGTTTCAAATCAAATCAAGTTTATTGTCATGCCACATTGCACAGGCATAAAGGTGATTGAATTGTCCCTCACAGTAAAAAAGAATGTTACAAAATACTGTGAATACAGTAAAAAGTATTTACATGTTAACTTATACTATCCAAATACTGTACACACATTATACATACTCTCTATTTACAACATTGGTATTGGTACTGTATTCCAGATTCAGCCTCAGAACATTTAACCCTGCTAGTGTTGAGGTTAAAAAAAGGTGCAATTTAGCTTCTGATGTTTCATGTTTTTTATGTTAACTTTATGTGGTTTTGTATGTGTTCTTTGCTCTGAGAATATACTAATTTGTATGACACTTCATATTGGACTGGTCAGTTTGACATGAAAAAAAAAAAACTCTTTTAGGACAATTTTGAAAAGCTAAAAGAAAAGAAGTGACAGAAAACATATTTTTGTCACAAAATGTATGAAATAAAAATGAAACACTGCAGATGAGTTCACGATCAAAAAAGACATGCTAAGGTCTAAAGACAGACTCAGGACAGCTTAGCATCTAAGAGACACAACTGAGCCCTTGACTTGTACTGAAAGAGAGAGAAAGAGAGAGAGAGAGAGTAGTGAGACATGTAAGGAGATGAAGAGAAGAGGGAGAAGGAGGGGAGCTCGTCCCCGGCCCCCCAGAGCAGCTCGGGCAGCTCCAGGTTGACAGGCGGCTGGGTCTCGGACCATACGGGCCTGTCTCTGGCGCTAACGGGCCAGCTGCACCCGCCGCCTGTCCTGCCGCCTGACACTTTGACACGGGCGCAGCAGTGACAAATAGCTGGAGCCTTCACCCCCTGCCACCCTGTCGGCCCGCCGCTAAATCAGGCCAGTGCTACTGTAACACGGCCCCGCTGACAGGTCTTCTGTCACAGCACGGCGCTCATCAGGGGCTCCATGGGTGGCTTAGCCCTACAGAAGGGGCTTGGACAGCACTCGTTTCTCTCTCTCCCTCTCTGTTTTTTTTCTCCCTTGTTTGAAAGACGTACTGAAGCTCCGCGCTCGAAAAGTCCCAGCTGAGCAGGTTGTCAGTTTCATGGGATGTGTTTGAGCATCCGTCTTAAGAGCATGTGTGTGTGCATGGGTTGGGGCTTTCTGTTTACTGTGGTGTGGAGAAGTATAAGGTCCATACAGGTGGACTGAAACTAAGTCTGCTATAGCAAGAAATGGCACCAATCTGATACCAGGTATCAGATCATGGATTGCATCGGATATCTGAGGGAATAAAAGAATTCGGTTCAATGTTGTAACAAATCTAGTCTGACATAACACACTCACACTTTGTGTTCTCATGTCTGACATTTCTTCCTGTGAGGTAGTGGAGTTCTCGGGTAGTGTTAGCATGAAGTTCTTCAGCATGATTTTCGTCAGATCAAATTGCATTGTCAGGTTTCAAGACTGGTATCACAAAAGAAAAAGAAAGTTGTGCCATCTCTAGCTACTGGACTGATCATGTCTACTTTCTTTCACCAGTTTCTTCCATCATTATGGCCTCAGTAGAAGGATTAGTCCTACAGACAAGCACACGTTTTTCTCTTTTATCCCTTATCTAGTCCTAAAGACTAACTGGGTGGAATCTGGCCAATCTGGTACAGATTATAAGGCACTGAAACCTCTGTTAACTTCTACTGAATGTTATTTAATAATAGTCTGCAATAGATTTAACTAAACAGTGATTTTCTGTCTCTCTGTCTCTCAACATAAATATATATATACAGTACAGGCCAAAATTTTGGACACACCTTTTCATTCAATGCGTTTTCTGTATTTTCATGACTATTTACATTGTAGATTCTCACTGAAGGCATCAAAACTATGAATGAACACATGTGGAGTTATGTACTTAAGAAAAAAAGGTGAAATAACTGAAAACATGTTTTATATTCTAGTGTCTTCAAAATAGCCACCCTTTGCTCTGATTACTGCTTTGCACACTCTTGGCATTCTCTCAATGAGCTTCAAGAGGTAGTCACCTGAAATGGTTTTCAGGTGTGCCTTATCAGGGTTAATTAGTGGAATTTCTTGCTTTATCAATGGGGTTGGGACCATCAGTTGTGTTGTGCAGAAGTCAAGTTACTACACAGCCGACAGCCCTATTGGACAACTGTTAAAATGTATATTACGGCAAGAACCAATCAGCTAACTAAAGAAAAACGAGTGTCCATCATTACTTTAAGAAATGAAGGTCAGTCAGTCCGGAAAATTGCAAAAAATTTAAATGTGTCCCCAAGTGGAGACACAAAAACCATCAAGCGATACAGCGAAACTGGCACACACGAGGACCGACCCAAATCAAATCATGTGTTCATTCATAGTTTTGATGCCTTCAATGAGAATCTACAATGTAAATAGTCATGAAAATACAGTAAACGCATTGAATGAGAAGGTGTGTCCAAACTTTTGGCCTGTACTGTATATATATATATATATATATATATATATATATATACAGGAAGAAAAATTAAGAGGACATTGGGGGCACATGGGTATCCACCATAGTTAGAATGTCATGGCTGTGCAGTGGTTAGTATCTTCTAAAAGTGGTCCAAGGAAGGTTTTAGGGGTGCCAAAGACTCTAATACTGATACAATCCATGGAGGCCCTACCTCACAACTTACAGTAGACCTAAATTGTTAGTTAAACTGAAAGAAAATTATTTGGTCATAAAGGCTGTTAAACAGCTCTAACCCTTTCATCAAGACTTCTGAAGGTGTTCTGTAATATCTGACAGCAAGGCATTAGTTAGTCTAGGTAGGGCCTCCATGGATTGTATTAGCATAAGAGTCTTTGGCACCCATAAACCTGTATCTGGTTTTCTGGTTGTCCTTCCTTGGACCACTTTTAATAGATACTAACCACTGCACAGCAGGAAGACCCCCATAGAATCCCACTCTGATCCTCTCTCTCAAAGTGGCTCAGGTTCTTATGCTTGCCCATTTTTCCCGCTTCCAACACACCAATGTCAAGAGCTGACTGGTCTCAAACTTTGGCAGGTGCAATTGTAATGTAATAATCTATTTTATTCCCATCCCTTCACCTGCCAGGTTTTAATGTTATGGCTGAACAGTGCATATAGAGTATATATGTATGTGATGTATATCTGTTCATGTAGCCTTTCTGTTTCGCTCTCTCTCTCTGACATTTAGCAGACAAAAAAAGGCAATTACTAACTCAGCCAGGTTGGTTTTCTGTTTGTTTTCGTGCCTCTGAGACCATGGTCAGGGAGTAAATAGGGATTTCACTGAACACATCTTCACTAGGAGAAAAACAATGGATGACAGAAAGGTGTGTTTGTGCCTCTGTGTCAGTCTTATGCCTGCAAAATGCTCCCTCTAGAGCAGCCTCAGGTCTGTGGCTGTGTGTGTGTAGGTATGCCTGAGTGTTTTGGGGTCACTGTAGAAGAATTGTTAGATGTTCTTATGGAAAAATGGCAGTGCTCATTTAAGATTCATGGAAATGGCTATTTTTATTGAGGGCAGTAGTTATAGCCCTTACTTTGGGACAGCCTAATGAACAGATTAGCAGGGTGGGGGGTACATCTCCTAAATTTAGGGGACATATGAATAGATGATCAATATAGTGTAGCACAAGACATGTCTAAGCCATCTCTTACTTTCTCTCTCTCTCTCTCTCTCTCTCTCTCTCTCTCTCTGTATGTCTGTCTACTTCCCTCCCTAACCCAGGTCTAGAGAGACCATCTGCATTTAACAATACGTTTAATATATAAGTCCCAGTATGCTCGAGTTTTTTTTATTTCCTCACCACCCCTCCCTTCGTTTATCTCCTTCTTTTTCCCGTTTCCATCCCTCGCTTGCTCGCCCCCTCCCTCCTTTCCATATCTCCCGCAGCTGAAATGGAATTGGATCAAAGATGAGAGGAAGGGAGAGAGCAAGGGAGAGAGAGAGAGGAAGAGAGAGAGAGAGAGTCGTCCTCACTGGGTTTTGTTGAAATATTTATAGGTCATGGTTGACTGGCTAAATTGAATATCTATGCCGATCTGGCTCGGCTGTTTAACTTGTGTTTAGGCAAATATGTTTCCTAGGTGATAACCTTTTATGTACCAGTCTGACTTCATTGAAATGCATGAAGATAGAAATGTGTCACACTTCACGGGGGCTCCGGGCCCGTCGGCTCGCCGTCTCGATTATTCAAATGATAATTGACCCCCACCTGTAGCCACCTCGTTTTCTCCACTCGATCACTTCATTGGCTGTTAAGATATGGCTGTATGTGGGGCTTGGTGGTGTTGGAGTGAGTGGGGTGGGGGGAGGTGGGCAAAGGCACGGTTCTGTCATTTACATTACAAACTGTGGCTGAATGTCAAGTACCTTCAACTCGATATGTTTATAGAGAGAAGAAGAATGAGGAGAGAAATATATGGGCAATTATTATTTCCACCCTCTTTAATAATTTAAACATGGTTCCTGCTCAAGTCTCCGCCAGCGTTGCTTTTGGTACCTCGGCCTCTTCGGTTCCATCAGTTTTTTTTCTTTCTCTCTCTCATATAACAAATGTGTTGATTTTCATAACCTTCATAACCATCAATATGTATCATTCCTTTGCAGATATAATTCTTTGTAGTGGCAGGCTGTCAGAAGGTGATGAATTCGCAAGTGGTGTCAAGCTCCAGAAATTGACAATATGAAAGGACACGGGTGTAATATATTAGACGGGGGCTAGGGCCCAAAATGGCAATTATTGAGCCTTCCCCCGTCGAAAACCAACACAAGCCCTCCAAACAGACCTTTGTTTGTTTTGTAATTTGCTCCGACCATTGTTAAAGTGAGTAGGTTATGTTGGGGTGAGGTGGGTTGGGTTGGATCGGAGAGGGGGGGGGGGGGGGGGTTATGTTTACTTTTGTTTACGATACATTAATAACCTCAGCGGACGCTCGTTTTCTTGTGCACATTTCCGGATAATTTGAAATAACTCATTAAGTGTGTAATACCTCCCCATTATTAAATGTGATTGACCATACGCTTTGATAACCCTCTGCAGATCCTGTACAAACAAATGCCCTCAGTTTAGCTCCTAATGAGCAGTGATGCTGAATGTCCTCCTGTTTCATTACGGCGCACATTAAGAGAGAGTTCTAATGAAAGGCGTCGGAGTGCTCTCCCCCCACTTCACATCTCTCTCTCTTTCTCACTCTCTCTCTCTCTGCCCTGCTGCCTGTTTGCTTAGAGCCAGCCAAAGCTCTAGAATTAGAACTGTTTAATTATGAAAATGGTTACCGTGGAGAATTTCAAACACACTCCCTCCCCAGATCATTAGTTACGGAGTGAGAAGAAAAAAGGGGGAAAAAAGGAGAGGAGGGGGGGGAAAGAGAGAGAGAGAGAGAGAGAGAGAGAGAGAGAGAGAGAGAGAGAGAGAGAGAGAGAGAGAAAGAAATGCTTTCATCGGTGAAGGGTTCATATTTCAAGCTTATAGCTGCTAAAAGGGTGTACTCTGAAAATCAATTTTATGAAAGTCCCCTCAGCGCTGAGGGGGAGAGGCAACTAAGCGATTTTGAAATAATGTCCAAATGGCAGCACAAGGCTTCATCTCTCTCTGCAGATCACGACTAGGCTCTCCTTGACTTCTGCCTTATCCTCTGAGTGGGGGGTCAAAGGTTGCTCCCTGGTTTAAATCAAGTCATGTTTCACAGAACTGATTTCTCTCTACATGTATATGTGTGTGTGTGTGTGTGTGTGTGTGTGTGTGTGTGTGCGATGTTTGCATGTTCTTAACGTTTGTTCTGGGGACCATATATCTCTATGATTGAACGTTTTTGACATTGCGGGGACATCTGTCTGATCTAATACAGGCTAAAAGAGCCAAAAGCTTTACTGAGCTTAAAAGGGGAATCACACCACTTTTTCTGTGCAAGTTTTCTGTCTTCTATAGTGTTTGGTGTTTGGTGTTTTTTGCTTCTCCTGTAAAGTTGTCACTTTGCAGATACAAGGTTTTGTCAGACAGCAACGATAAACAGGATGTTGTGAGACAAAATAGTCCCTAAAGAAACCGCATTTTTTGTCCTTTAATGTTATTTCAGCATTATCAACACTAACACCAGAACATCAGTTGAGCAGTAATTAGAATGGCTATATTTGTGTTGTAAACACTGAGACCACTGGTTCCCATTCCCACCACATATATATATATATATATATATATATATATATATATATATATATATATATATATATAATATTTAAAACACACTGACCGAAAAACAAAGTACAAATAAATCTGTGGATTTCCACTTTTAGGTTAAGCTTGGGTTTAGGAGTAGGTGTAGCATTCTTTAGAAACAATGTTACATAAAGTTACATTAACTCAATGGGAAAACACACAAACACAAGTTTACTAGGTGCGAGTGTAATTACCGATAATGTTAGGCTTGTCTGATAGCAGCAATAGAAGCAATAGATTCTAAGGAATGACATGGAGATTGTTGAGCGGTTAAGAGAGGAATGCAAATGTGGTTGTGTGGTTTAGGGTGACCTGTATGTCCTCAGAGAGAGAGAGAGAGAGAGAGAGAGAGAAATAGAGAGATGATGCTTTCCATTCATGCACAACACACTTTTGTAGATGCTGACACAGTGAAAACAAACAAACAACCATCAAACACACCCAGATAACACACACATATACACACATAGAGGCTTGTTTTTATACAACATTAAGATATAATATAAATGTATGTACTAAACTCAATCTAAATCCTAATCCTAACCATAAACTCAGTAACCAAAAAGAAACAATCAGTTAAAATAAAACATAGAAAATCATATTTCTATTCCTGACCTTTTAGGGTACCCCTGGTTTAGTTACGGGCTTAAAGAAATGTCCTTATAATGTACTAAAACCAACCCACACACACACACTTAAACACACATGCACGTTTAAAACGCTGGATAAATGGCACTTGTCCTGCTTCTTATCTGTCTGTTTGATGGAGCCCCATGTGGAGAGGGTCCTCTTGGGTGGGTAAATATGGCACACACATGTGCAAACGCCAGCACACACACTGAGGCCCAGACAGCTGACACATGGGATGTGTTACTGTACGCCCCCTCAATCCCCCCCACACATCCAGCCTGACAAGAAAGGCTGGATAGGGTGTGGACACACTATCATAGAGATGTGTGTGTGTTTTATCACCTATGCATCAGTTTTAAGGATAGATGGAGTGTTTCAGGTCCAGGAACTTGTTGGGACAGTAAGGTTAACCATCTGTTTAAAGTGAGTTTAGAAGGCTGAGCAGAGACAGGCAGACTTTGATTGTAAAGCCAGTGGTTTGTGTTGTGTATGTGTGTGTGTGTGTGTGTGTGTGTGTGTGTGTGTGTGTGTGTACGTCTAAGCTGGGAGGTCACTGAGAGATGGTCCAGCTGGACTGACTCCACCCACATTCCTCACCTGGGATTGCCATTAGTTAGATTGATCATTTCCTTCTTCTCCCCTTTGATTCATGTGTTTGACGCTAGCCTAATGAGTCCACTGCCTTATGGCACAGGGCATCTGTGCATCTGCGTGTTTACACACACACACACACACACACACACACACACACACACAAATACACTGTATTTTTTCTCCAGAGTACATTGTGGGGACCACTAAATACTATTTTTCTGCATTTGTGAGATTAGAGATTGATGAAGTCTTTTCTCTGAATAGTGCCACGTTAACTTCTGTATTTAGTTACTGAACAATAGGTCTTTTTTAACTTTTTATAGTTGTCAATCATATGG
The DNA here is from genome assembly GCF_030463535.1 of Salminus brasiliensis. Lineage (NCBI taxonomy): Eukaryota > Metazoa > Chordata > Actinopteri > Characiformes > Bryconidae > Salminus > Salminus brasiliensis. The sequence goes on along the minus strand of NC_132902.1, from coordinate 15,960,913 downwards.
AATTGTTATTAATCACATCTATCTATAAAATCTCATATCTAAACTGAATCTGGCAGGTTTACTTTACAAAATAATCATGAATGGACCTATAGGAATGCTCCAAAATGACTTGGAACAATATTTGATATTGATTTTCATTCAAATTTAATAAGAATTTTGTAACTATATGTAAACGAATTATGATAATACTCATTGAATGTGAATGAAAAAGAATGATAAGACTTATTATTGAGAGATGTTAAGTAATGTTAATATCATGTCTGCATTGTATTGTATTACCCGGACTACAGCTGATGTCTTCATTGCTCTAGTCTCACTTCAGCTTTGCACTACACTTTCCCTTGTCTATAAAGAATGTCGATGGCACATAAAACAACAATGATGATGATGAAAAAAATATCTATTTATATTTCCAAAATGAAAACTTAGGAAGAAAAGAATTGCATTTAAATCTAGTTTCTTTTTCATATAGAAAACCACCAGACATAACATTTTATATTTACATTTAGATTTACGGCATTTAGCAGACACTCTTATCCAGAGCGACTTACAAAGTGCTTTGCTATTTACCCAAGAAAAGCCTTAGCTAGTTAGAATAGACTAATAATTCAAAAGATACCTCTAAGCTTTAGACATTGCTAGACACAATACAATAAGGCGACCATAGAACTATTCGTCCAAGTACTCTCTGAAGAGGTGGGTCTTCAGTTTGCGTTTGAAGACAGCGAGCGACTCGGCCGTTCAGATACTATTTATATATATAAGTTCATTTAACTCAAACTTGAGTAATTTTAAGCCATTTCTATTGGTCCATCCATCATTAAATGACATGCTTTCAATATGACAGCAATGAAAGATCATTTCATAACAGCTGTTAAGCAAAACACATATGAATAAGACATTTATAGTTTATAGTATCGAAACACGACCACCTTGAAATAACTGCTCAACTTACTAATGCGGCTTCCCTTAATATTAGTGTTTCTACAAAGTTAAAAACACCTCCCTTAGTGTGAAGAGTGGAGTTTACACATTAAAAAATAAGCTGGAAATGTCTGTGTATTCATCTGCTTGCTAATCAAAACATGTACACTTTACTCGAAGGAGAGAGAGAAAAAAAACGAAAAAAAAAACATATAATTTGGCCTCCCTCCTAGTGCTACAGAACGTCAGGGACTTTAACAAGCACCCTTAGACATGAATATTTAGTATGAAAATATCTTGGTTTAAAAAAAAGTCAGAATTTATGCTTGATTCAGTTTCTGCAGCTGCAGTCTTGGTTGGGAAACTCATTGGAGCTCTACAATATTGCAGTTTCATATAATAAAAATTGGACAGCTTTATTGCCAGAGACACAAAACAGAGTCAAAGTAATAAATCTGTGTGTGGACATATTCTACTTTTTTACTTAGGTGTTTAATTTTAATTACTGCATAAATTTTGTCAAATGCTTTGATTTTCCAATAATGCAAAATTAACTGAGTATGCCCACAATAGTAACAAACCAGGCAACTTTATGAATAAACAAAGCATTTTTGGTTGATGATTTCAAACAATATATTATATAGTTTTAATATTTGAGTAACAAAAGATTGTAAGAGCCAGTCCTAGGCATCCTAAATGCACCTGACTTAACACTTTGATGTCAGTAAACATGTAATAGTTAATAAATGAATAAATTAACAGAACAATAATCTGTATCTTAGTCTTAGTCTTTTTAAATATATCTATTTTCTCAGCAACGTCTCAGTTATAGTCAAAGTCAAAGTTCTCCTATGCTTTTAAAATGGCATATCATTTATGTAAATCTATTTAGTATATTAATATGGCATTCTTTTAATTCTTGTTTTCTACTGGCTGAGACTTTTCCACACAGTTCTTCCACTTGGGCTTATGGATGACAGAGTGTCAACGCTGGGAATTTATGATTTCTTGATGATTTACACAGTTGAGGAATTACACAGTAACATAATTTGGACCCTGAGTTGTTCAAAACTATGTGGCGCTTAAAAGATTAATAACATGTTGTGTTAACTTTTAAATGTAAGTGATAAATCATGTTAATATAGTTTAGAAATGTACATATAATTATATATTTATGTAATGTAACACACATTGCTGTCCTGGTGACTTTCAATATCAATATTTCATGCCATTCCATGTCAATATTTCATGTACAATTAACTTAAACATACGTTTAGGTTAATTTTTAAAGTAAATTGCAAAACGTAGATATTATTTACATACTTTAAAGTACTAATGCAGGTTTTGCAAATAATGCAACTCAAAACTAACCCAATATGTTTATCATTTTTTGTTCAGGTTTTTTACATTTTACTCAGAGCAGCCATGCACACAAGCAGGGCAGATAGTGTCTTGCTTCTTTTCTAAAGCATCAAAAAATATTTTTACTCACAAAACTAAACTAGAACACTCTAAACCCCTAAAGCATTCCTGAAACATTCCACTTTGCCAGCTGTAATCTAGACGTCACAGCATTTCCTCATGTATCGGCTTCTGTTCACAGCCTCTCTGTAAATCCCCAGGAATTGTACTGGGAACTGTCTAAACTGAGCCCAAGTAAAAGTCCAGGCATGAAAGACAATCGTGTTTTTGACAATACATTCACTTTACATTCAGTTCATACACAGACACACACACACACACACACACACATACATACTTATGCATCCACAGACATACACACATGCGCGCAGAGCCGTGTGAACTGTGGGTGAACTGCACATGATAAAGCAAAAACAGATTGTGTTCTGTCTTTTGGAGGAGAAGAGAATAAATGAGTGTTTGCTAAACACATTAGGCTGAGTGAGACTTGGCGCAGGGGGTGAGATTCAGTGCAACACACACTCTGGGGTGGTCGCGTCTGGGTGTGTGTGGGTATGTTAGCGAGAGAACGAGAGCGAGAGACAATTGGATAAGCAGGTTTTGGTGTTTAACTGCAGCTCGGCCTGTGTGTAATCTCACACTGTCACCCTCTGGTACTGGAGTTGTCAGCTTTGTGTTTATGTGTGTGTGCGTGTCTGTGTGTGTGCGTGTCTGTGTGTGTGTGTGTGTGTGTGTGTGTGTGAGTGTGTTGTGACTGGATAGATCGGTCTCTAGAGGTCAGTGCAGTTCCACCAGTGACAGCTGCACTCAGGGCCAACATGGCTGGCCGCTCTGAAGCTGGAGTGAAGCTGAAGGGAGGGAGGGGAAAACAATTAAAGATCAAAAAGTGTTTCCACAACATGCTGTCACACACACACATGCACACACACACACACATGCAGAAATATACCATGTGTTTGACCTTGTCATTCTAGTTTTGATATGTGTTTGCATGTATGTGTTTGTGCCTGAATTCAAAGCAATGAGAGAGCTGATTGGAGAATATTAAGCAGGATAGTTAGCAATTAATGACATTTTGTGGCTTAGTTTAAAAGTATTAGTCATATTTTATGTCATTTTAGCTTATTTTGGTCAGTGTTGTAATCTTTATCCTTATCTGGCCAGGCACTATAGTTGAAAATGGCTCAATAATGGCACAAAGTTCCCTTTTATAGAAAGTGTAAATTTGTGTATATATTAGTGTATATTGACCCTGTGACTAAACAACGTAGTGTTATCCACTTTTCCATCCACTTTCAATAAAATACACTGCAATACACTAGAGTTCATGTTTATATGTGTTTATTTTTACTTGCAATTCAAGGACACTTGCAAATTGCATGTAATTAAACTGTAACATAGTTTCACATAAATAAAATGTTACACAATATAGAGCTTTAATTTTGCTTCTTTTGAGAAGCAAGAATTATGTTGATTTAGCATATTTTATTTATGAACTTGATTCTCACATCCCCTAAGATGCTTTCCAAGCTGAGTCATGTGGTGAGGACAATTTCAATACACTGTAAAAGTATAATAACAATAAAAGTAATCAATTTTCAATTATTTAAATCACATAAGTGCTATGCAATGATGGTGTAATGATTCACACAATCTGAGCTGTGGTGTTTCAATTTCATCCAGCAAAAATAAGAAGGGGCTGAAAATGTTTAAATATGCTTCCATTAATATTTTAGGGTGTAACATAATGATACTAATGATACTGATCAGTATCTGTATTAGTGCTCTATATCTGTATTCTGATTTGGGCCAGACACTAGCTTAACCTGAACCTGTATGAGTTTTCGGGAGAGAAAAACTAAAAGCAATAAAACAAAAAGAAAATTGAGTATTTTGGTTGTTTTTTTATGTAATGCTGTAAGACTACCTGGATACTTTACTGAAAGAAACATCCTTTCCTAGATTGTGCCTGATCTAGTAGCCCTTTGGATCCATCAGCTAGCCAGCTCTGCCAGTATGTCTACTAAAACATGAGATACCAATCAGGCAAAAGCAGAAAAAGCAGACAGGAATTTTTTGTAAATATTTATAGTGAATCTGGAGGTCATGGTCTGGTGTGAAGTAGGTTTAAAACGCAAATAAGATGAAACAATCAAAAACAGTGTAAAAAAACAAAACAAAACAGTGTAACTGTTAGTATCTGTATTAGCATCTGTTTAGAACATTTTACCTACTCCCAGCTAGCATGTCCATATGGGGCATGTATGGGTAGCCCAACCAGGAACTACAAAGTTTTGTCCTCAGGTTCCACCTTGGCACCACATATGGATGACCACCGGGGTCAGTGATGGCACCAGGAGATTAAACATGGGCCCCATCTGGCTTGTAGACTGCATACAGGCCTAAATGGGATCCGTGTGAGATTAAGGTGGGCTGTAACAATGGGGCCCGACCGGATCCCAGTGAAAATGCATGTACAAACTAGGGCTGTTTATGATGTATTTAGTCTGTGATTGCATGTATATATATATATATATATATATATATATATATATATATATATATATATATATATATATATATTGTGCATCACGAAATAAGTCTTTAAATATCATGATACAGTATTTTTACCATATCGCCCATCCCTAGAACAAACCCACTCAGAGCAAATCCCCACCTGGAACCCACCCAGCCCACGTTGCACTCATGTAAGCCCCACGTAAGCAAGTTGGCTGAAAAAAAAGCAGTCCCAGAGTTAACATGCTTGTCTACAGTATAGCACAGTATGAAATAACTTTGTATCAAACTATAAATATAAGAGAATGTAACGTTAGGAGTCTTACCAAAGGACTCTTACTAACGTAGCATGGTGTGCTTGCTTGGCCTGGAAAATCAAACCCCAGTCTGCCAAGGGGAGGGCAATGTTACAATTTTGCTACCCACTATGCTACACCAACCACCCGAACCATGCCCCACAGGCCTGTAGTAAGACACCTGTATCAAGAGGAAGATGAAAGGAGATGACCTCTAATGCTGAAGAACTCTGGCTCAGTCTTCTGTTTCTACTGGGCCTTCAAATCTAGTACCACTGCGTTTGTCTGCAAAGTGCATGAGGGAAAAGCACTCACTGTATTCTCTCATTCTCTCCAACACACACATGCACACAAACACACATGCGGGCAGAGATCCGGTTTCGCACTAATGCCATTATGCCGAGTTATTTTTGCTAAGCCTTTTTCTCTAAACATTTCCAGCGAGAAGGAACACAAGGAGCTGCTGTTCCACTCGTTGTGTTTGCGTTGTGGTTGTGGTGGCGCTGGGCTCGAACCGTCGGCCTCCTACGAGCCAGCGGCACAAACTGCACCCTCCTGCGCCAAGTTTCAAAATTAGTAACAAATTTAATATGTCTCTCTCCCTGGCATCCCGAGGCTTCGGAGATTGCGAGAACGCGCCACCGGTTTGTCGTGGGGGCTTTGGTGGATGACCGCAAAAGAGGCAGAATTTAGAAACTCAATTGAGAGAGGGAAGACGATGGAGAGAAATGTGGAACAGATGGCAAAAGGATCTGCATGCAGAGGTTGGGGGGTGTGGTGGTGGGGTGGGGGTAGGAAGGAAAAGGGAAAAGGACACATTGAACCCACCCTGTACCACCAAACAAGTGCAACATCTCCTTCCAGGGCACAATTGACCCATCCCCTTCTTTCTTCACTCCGCTCTGGATTGTGCAAACAGCTGCAGTCATCATCCAAGGCCTATTAGGGCGACCTGAATGACAGAACCATGCTTCTGTTAATGGAGTAATAGTTGGCGAGTGTGATTTATGGCTCTCATTTTGAGGATTGCTATCCCCATAGCTCCTAATACAAGGGGGGAAATATGTGTTTTGGGTAATGTAGCCCTGCTGTAAGGCCTTATAGGCTGTTAAAGCATGGAAAAGAACATATTACTGTCATAAATCTGCATTTCAGAGCCGCTGGGTTTCTTAAGCACATGGGGGGCATTATAGGAACAGGAATGTCTGAGAATGGGCGAAATGAAGAGAAGCAATTACATTTGACTCATTTTGATAGAAAGCCAGTTAGGCTTTTTTTTTTTTTTTTCAAGGGTTTATTACGGTCATTCTAGTTACATTTTCTCCTTCTCACCTCTTTTTCCCACTTCCTTTTTTGATCAGACTTGTCTCCGTCCCTTTTTACTTTTTTATGTTTTTCCTTATGTGACAGAACAGCTCTCTCTCTCTCTATCTCTCTCTCTCTCTCTCTCTCTCTCACTTTCTCTCTCTTCTCCCCCACAGCTTTTTTATTGTCTTCCTGCTGGCACTGAACACCTTAAGCACCTTGCAATGCTTTATGTTACTTCTTGGCCTGGCTTTCCGTTTTGCCCTTCAAATCTGTGGGCCTTCAATTCTTAATGAAACAGGTTCCTGTATCAAAGCTGTGGGTGAGCTGCAGTTGCGCCTGCGTCCACCAGAGGGAGGCCACTGATGTATTTCCATCGTTTTGCCAAAGAGCACAACCTCTGCTGCCTCCCCGTCATTACAGGCGATTCCATAGAGATGTGTCACTTATTATTTTTGGGCAGCCACATCAAGGCTCGCAGTCTCTCTGGAAGGATCATTTATAATGTAAAAGATAAGCGCGCTCCAAACGCGGAATTCCTGATTATACGTGACTCCACATAAGGTCGTAAATATTTGTCAGCCCACCTTTGAAACGGGCAAGCTGCGGCGCTCCGAGCTCTCCCCACATGAAAAGGTGGTGGAGGGTGGAGGAGGGTGGAGAGGGTGGGGGCGAATGGAAACGCTTAGGAGCAGAATCAGTCCTAGCTGGAACGAAATGCTCAATAAAATGCGTAATTATGATGCTCTGTCATTGGCCACCGCCCGGAGGGCTTTCTGAACCGGGCGAAAATCCCACACGCGCATAATGGCTCCAGGTTTATGGCAGACTAGTCTAAGGCTGAGCCGTGACGCTGTGTGGTCTGCGTGTGCAGCCCCGCGGGCCTGATCTGCAGTGTGTGTTATACCTTGTCGTGTGTGTGTGGGGTGAACTTGTTGGGACGGGCCTCTGTTCTGGAACACAAGTTCACCTGCTTTGGAGACATGCATTCACACCTCTACATATATTCTACAAACACTATACGTCCAAATGTTTATGGACACCCCTTCTAATGAATGCATTCAGTTACTTTAAGTTGCAGTCATTGCAAGTAAATGCACACGCACAGCTTGACTAGTCCCTGTAGAGAGGTAGTGGCAATAAAATAGGACCTTCTGGAGCAGATAAACATGAATCTTTTGGCGCCATGCCCAACGCCAGGCATGGGCTAGAGGGAAATGTGGAGCTGTGGAGCAGTGGAAGAGCTGTGTTCTCTGGAATGGTGGTTGGTGCTCCATACAGTACTTTTGAGATGAGTTGGGGAGCTGAGGATGAGGTGGGGTGGTGATCATCCAACATCCAGACCTCACAGCAATGCTCCAAAATCTAGTATAAAGCCTTCTCTGGACAGTAGACACAGCAAAAGCGGGACCATTTAAAAAAAATATATCCTTACCTTCAAAAGAAACAATGAATGAGCAGTTGTCCCAATACTTTTGTCCATATACTGAATGTATCATTAGCATTTTAATATGTTAATACTTTTGATGGTTTAGCTAGTCTACTGAACTTTTCAATCAGTTTTACCAAACTACTCAGCCAGTATGACCATCTTAATGGTCACCTTAGTCAAGCTGGCATGTTTATTTATTTATTTTATAGCATTTGGTATATTTTCACCTAGATAACCAGAGGGATGACCAAATGTTTAATCAGCTTGACCATCAAAGACCAGCTTAGAACCTTTAAAACCAGCTACCAGCTTGAGTGAGGTTTTTAGCAGGCATATCAGTGTTGCTCTAAAGTCTTCTCAGGTTCCTAATTCTTTTGCACAGTAACCCATATGTATATAATAGTTACTGTATTAAACCCCAAGAGTCCCAATGAGGGCTCACATTTAGTTCCTCACTTTTATGACTACATATGTATGTATTCATTTCATAGTACTTATACCAAATACTTTCTAATAATTCTGGATTAGTGAATGAAAAGAGCAGTAAGGTACATGTAAAGAGTTATGAGTTTTTATATAGTATCTATATATAGTATAGTATATATTGTATAGTATTTTATATGAGCATCAAAACTAATAACACTGTCAATAAAAATATCAACTAAAGCAGTCCAACTAAAACTGGGCAGCCTGAGCACACAACAGAATTGGTTCAGCTGTCCAAGCCTGCAAAGCTCAGCCGTTATTTTCCCCTGGACTAAATTAGGCCTACTCTAGCTATGTCAGTTTCCATACACCATGCCATAATTCACACCGTGATGATGATGTTGAAATGTCAGCTTTAAGAATGCTACTCAGAGGACTGAAAAAGACCTCCTGACATGAAGACACACACAGTGGGAGTCTTCACCTCCCGCTCCCAGCACTATCCGAGGTGATGGATCGTAACGCGTACTCTAATAATATGACTCTCCAGCAGAGCTGGCTGCAATCAGGCAGAGCTGCTCCCCTCAGGAGGGGCCTAGCCTGGGCTGAGGAGAGTGAGGAGGAACATGCAGGAGCTGAGCACTAACCACAGGCCTGCTGAGAGCTAACCTGAATTAGCTCCGCAGTGCACCTGATGGAGATGCTCAATACATCAGCTTAAGTTATGGCAGACAATGTAATCTCTGTTAATAACTTCTTAAACTCCAGGCTCACAGTTGAGGTATTCATCTTAAGATTTATTTATCAGCCACTGCTGTAAATTATTCAGTAACTACTATGAAACCAGTATGTATGTGATGTAGGTTTGGGCCAGAGCTGTTTAGGAATGTTTAGGAGCTGTTTGTTTAGGAATATCAAATGCATATAGTTGTTCTTTATCCCAAATTAGGTTGATCAATCATGAGATGTTTGATGTCGGGAAGTCAGGATTGTGTTATGTCTAAATCATCACAGACTTTTTCAATAGAAAAAGGAAAAAAAAAAAAAAAAAAAAAAAAAAAAAAATATATATATATATATATATATATATATATATATATATATATATATATATATATATATATAATTTAAAAATAAATATGAGCTAATGTCAAATTTTAAACATCTCAAAGACATTTTTATAAATCTGTCCATAAAAACATAGCAAGTTCCAAAAAAAAAAAAATACTAATAATAAATATTAAAAAATGGACATGAAACACTTTTTAATTAATATTTGTTAGACATGGCAATAATCAAATAAATACATAAATATAAATGGGCTTCTGGAACACTGTGTTAACACTAACCCCTGCAGCTCGTACTTTAGCATATTTGGGTAACAAAAGCCCTTTTCACACTTTAGTCGAGAATTTACTGGTAATTAAGCAGAATAAATGTGAACACAAGCTAGAGCCAAAAGCCCTCTAAAGCTGACCTGGCAATTTACTTGTGGCACAAGACCACACATCACAAATTCCCATGACTTTACTGAATAGTTTATGCATGAAGGATGCTGTGTGGCTGTACTTAGCCCCCTGTACTATGGCTAGCTCTTGCTGTGAGTTGTCATATGCATACAGGTTGATTAAAATAATTTGATCACATTGTTCGAATTATCTAAAAATATGTTGATTGCTCTGAAAATCTCAACCACACAGCATCAGAAATGCCATGAGCAAGCCCATTTAACCCCTTAACACAGGAAAGCTTATTACACACTGAGGTGTATTATTCAGTAACTGCTGGGACTTCTGTAACCAAACTGGTGGGGCTATTCTTTGGTAATAGAGGTTTGTAATAATACTTTCGGTCCGTGGTAGCCATAGGCTGTTAAAGGGGTTAAGATCATTAAACATGTTGACAGGTATAGTGTTGTTGTTGCACAGAACTCTTCCCACGTATCTCCATTTTTAATAATTTTTCCATTTATGACAAAAAGAAGATCTGCAGCTGTTCTTTACATTGTTTCTGAATTTCATGTTGAATGGACCAATAGAAATGCACCAGAATGACTTGGAATTTTTTCTTCTCCTGTAAAGTTGCTGTTTTGGAGAGACAAGGTTTTCAGCAGTGATGATATGGTGGCTAAGTCATGCAGTTTACACAAAGCCAATATCAAAAATGTAATAATTACTAATTACTAATTAGCCCTGTAACCTGAACAAATCTAAATCTAAACTTTGGACACCAAATATGTCTCGAATGGTCGACTGCAGTCAAAGTGAATTTTAAAATGTTATTTATTTATTTATTTGTTTGTTTAGCTTTGAATTAATGTGCTAGTGTTGATTATGAAGGAGGGAAGTTGGGTGATGTTTGGCACAGAGGAAGGCGAAGTATGTGTGTAGATATTTTTGGTACGTTCTGCTTTGCTTTGCTTTACACAGCTGCGTTCTCCAGAATGGGAAATAAGGAACTCAGAAATAAATATTGAGAGAATTAATATCATCTATAAATTCTTTCCTTTCGCTTCATCTTTGCATGGGTGAGTGGCAGCTATGTTTGCACAGAGAGGGGGGACTTGATAGAGAAGTGTTCTCCCTCCTCTGCAATGCAAACTGTAATTTGGGAGAGAGAGAGAGGGCAAAAACTGCTACATCAGGGCAAGGAGTTTTTGTCCAGGGCGAAAATCCCAGTAGTGTGTCTGCGATGCCATTGAAGAACCACTTTTGGTTCCATGTTTGCAATAGATACACTATATGGACAAAAGTATTGGGACATCTGTTCATTGATTGTGAGTCTCTACTGCCCAGGGAAGGCCTTTTTGAACTAGATTTTGGAGCATTCCTGTGAGAAATTGATTACATTCAGCAGAAAGAGCATTAGTGTGTTCACGATATTGGATGATCACCACCCCACCTCATCCCCAACTCCCCAACTCATCCCAAAAGTAATGGATTGAGCACCATCATTCATACATACAGGTCCACTGCTCCACAGCTTGGTACAGCTTAGGCATGATGCTCAATAGGTTCAGGTTTTCTGCCACAGAGCATCCTATTCTATTGTCAATACTTCTCTACAGTAGCTTGACAAGCTGTGTGTGTGCATTTGCACATTCCTCAGAAACTAAAAATTGCTTAATGCCTTGATTATAAGGGGTGGCTACAAATATTTAGACAAACATTAACTGAATGTTTCCCTAAACCTCAGGTTTTTCACAGTCACACATCTGTAACACAAAATGGTTCTGTAGGGAACCAAAAGTGGTTCTTCTATTAATTCACCAAAGAACAATTTCTGACCCCTGATGGACTGGTATTATATAAAAACCCTCTTTCCCAAATGTAGTGACAAACAAGCTGCATCTTCAGTACTTGATTTACTGCAGGCCTTGGCGTTTAGCTACAGTAGGTACAAGTACAGTTCTATTTTCGGGACTCACTTAAATTCTCAAATCCCCACATTAACAATTTATTCGACATGAGTGTTTGGGTGTTTGTAATCATATAACAGATGTAATGTAAATGTTAAATCAGAAATAGAAGCTCCAATTTGGTGGCAAAAGCTAATTTAATATTGAGGTGCTCCCCGCAGACCTCATGGATGCTGCTCACAGTAGTAGTGCATTAAGGGTAGAATTACAATGTTCTAATTAAAATTAGAAGGCGTATCATTTCCTGGCCTAATAAGAGTGGTGTTGCATATTTACTCTAGATACATCTTAATGGTGTTAGGAGGGATTTCAGCTGAGCACAGGACAAATTTAGCATATGAGAGTCTGCGGTATGTTGTACATACAGTATGTGTGCATATTGGAAAGAGAGAGAGAGAGCAATGGCAGATAACCAGTAAGACTAAAAGCCCAAACAGATGAGAGAAGGGAAGTAAAACAGAAGTAGAGGGAAGAGTGAAGGAGAGATTAGAGGAAAAGATGGAGGGATTATGGAGACAACATTAAAATGGCACAGATGACTGGGAGGATGTTCAAGGGTGTACTCTGCCGTGGATGAGGGCACAACTGTCACCTAAAGCGGAGGAGAAGAAGTCATACACACATTCACAAACAATCAGGGGGGCTTATTGGGCCTTTTACACCTGGCATTAACATGCGTTTTATATCTCGATAGTTTCTGGATCTACTTTGACCGGATTCTGTTCACACTTCTCATTAAAATGCCTCTCCAGTGTGACCAGATATGATCCGAATTTACTTTCCATGTAAAATCTCACCAACACATACATTATTTCCATTTTCTACCTGTAAACAACAGTTTTTCATAAAAAAAAACAAAATAAAAACAACGCATTTGGACTAATAGATGCTTCTTGCAATTCTGTATCAGCAAAAACACACAATACAGCCCGGTGTAAACAGATTAAGCCTAGATTTAAGTGCAGTGATTTTGTCCTAAGGAAGCATTTCCATTTTTAATTATTTTATATGATTATTTATATTATTATTTTACATTTTAAATTAGGCCCCGGGTGGTCCAGTGGACTAAGGCGCTGTCGTCATGATCAGAGTATCGCTAGTTCGAATCCCTGTCATGCTGCTAGCCATTGGCAGCCGAGGCCCCGAGAGAGCACATTTGGCCTTGCTCTCTCCAGAGTAGGTCGATGGCGTTTTCCCCCCACATCGTTGCATTGCAGTGCTGGCCGGCACTGTCATCTGCAGGCTGGTGCATTGGAGCCAGGTATGTGACGTTTAACTCCAGGAGCATTGGTTGCTCGGCAGTGTTGCATCAGCGACAGTTTGAAAAATTAGTGGCTTGATGCGATGGGGGGATTATGTATTGGTTGTGTAGCAGTCTAAATTGGGGGGGGGGGGGGTCCGATAATAAAATAAAATATTTTTTTTATTTATTTAATAGTAGCCAAAAAATCTAGTTGGCATAAATTCCCTGTATGCAAAACATAGACAGATCTTTTTTACACTTCTTTACACTTGTGCACTGAAGGTACAAAGCTAAAATAATGAGTGTATAAGCACTTAAATGTCACTTTAGCAGAAAGCAAACATTTATACCTGTCATCAAAGTCCCAGTACACTGAATGTGATATCCTGAAAAGCCAACAGCTCAGTCCTGCACTGTATTGTTTCTCACAAAAACTGGAGACTCAACTGTGAAAACACTGTGAAATTGTGTTGTGCTGCTTTTGCACAGAAGCAGCCATGTACGCATGCAGGGACAGGTGAATTTGCTGTTTCTCTCTAGAAGCATAGACGAAATACCACTTTGTGGTCTGTAATTCAGACATGAAGTTCCCAGTAATGTATCTGGGTTTATTTGTAATGTACATGTATGGGGTATTTGTGATCTTGTGCAGGTAAAATGCCAGGTCAGCTTTACTGGAATTTTAGCTCCAGATTTTGTTCATATTTAACCCTGTTTGATTACATGTAAATGAAACAACTCAAGTTTAAAAGGGGCTTCTTTCACCCCAAAATGCTAAAGTACAGCCTCTGTCCAGCGGGGTTAGTTATAACACAGTCACAACTTTCTTCCCCAAGAAAACAGAGAGAAATCCATGTTTATTTGATTATTTTATATATATATGTATTTATTAATGGTATTTGGCAGGTATTATCCACATAGTTTTGCCCAAGAACCTAACCCTAACCATAGACAACAAGCAATATCTTCACTATTTGTGAGAAACTGGCAAATTGGGTGAAATTGATTTTAATTTAGTTGTTAATCTTTTCTTTTAAGGCCTTTTTCAGAATGCCTACACTTCTCTATCTCCATGGTCCTTTCTTTCTCTTTCATTCCTCTGACCTACTTGTTCAACTTTGACCTTGGTCACGTCCCCGTTTGGGCCAGGCCATGTTGCGGTCTAGTAAATTAGGATCAGGTTTGGGGCACAGGGAGGGGAAGAAAGGGTACAGAAGAAGAGGCCGTAGGCTCATGCGAGCAGTACCAGTGAGAGAATGGGGTTTCGTCATTTTGGGCCAGCCGGCCTCCGGGCTAGAGTGGGAAGCGGGGTGGGCGAGGTCACCCAGAGTGCATGGCAAGGTCGAAAATGCACGGTCCACTCGCGAGCCGCACAAAGCCGCCTTTTCATGCCTCGACCCGGGCCGCCGAGCGGAGCCCGTAATTATCTTTGACAAAACTCATTAGCGGAGACCTTGTAGCGACATCGGCGACCAAGAATTCCACGGAGGGAGACATGCACAGGAACAAAGACCTGCGCACTTTTCATTGCGCCCTTTGACAAAACGTAATGAAGTGTGCTCGTTGTCCCCCTCATCAACATTTGAACCCGAAGCCATCCTCACAGAGACTTTGTCTTATAAGCCCTCTTTTTTCTGCGTTGTTTGGGACACATCAAATGGCACCTCCACCCGCTCTCTTTTGTCCCGCCTCGGGGAAATTGTTGTTGGAGATGATGTTGTTGCTATCACAGGCCTTATTAGGCAGAGCTGGCTATTGCTGGCATGTCAGAACCAGTTAGCTGGTTTGATGTTGCTCTGTGAACGAACGATCAGGACACCAGCACAGCGTGGGAGGACGAGAGGAAAGAAGCCTCTCATAACCTACTTTTCAGTGGTTAACCTCTCATTGACCTTTGACACTGGATCATGTGGGTGTAGTCCATTGTGGTCAGGGTCTTCCCTGAATCCTACCCGACCAGGGATGGGATCTGTTGTTATGAAACTTAATATGTTTCGTGTGAGATTAAGAGGAAGCCACAGTTTTGGAGTGACAGTTTATGGTAATTCACTTCACAATCAAGAAGATGCCTGGAGTGCTCTCCTCCAGTGTAGTCCTATTTCCCCAGCTTACCAGAGGCTGCTCTACACAGATTGCATCAGGGCTGTGGATGTATTATAAATCAAAAAACACACTGTAAATGTCATGGTTTTTGCAGCCCATAAAACCTACTTCATTTTGCACTAATGTCATTTGCAAGTCTTCCACTGATAGTGGGTCTCATAGATGGCACTCTGTCCTAATATGCAAACTACAGGTGCTTGCCAACATGCAAACTAATACATGGTATTAGTATAAGTGATTTAGCACTGATTAAAATCTGGATACCTTTTGATAGACTGAAGATGACGGTGGATATAAAATAGAACTACAGTATATTCGGGGAAGCATTGAGCCTTATTCACTAACTGTTCTTAAGAAGAATTATCAGGTCACCAAGATTATGACATTTCTAATGTTTATGTGATTTGTTCTGCTGTTCTGCTGTTTATTTATTTATTTATTTTTACTATTCTCAAAAACACTCTTAAGACAATTTATAGAAAGAAATAAGTGAATTAGTGAATGTTTTTTTTTTTTTTTCGGTTGCTACATGATTCTTGACTGGATTTACCTATGGTACCTACAACTCCACTGGTCCTCCTACAAAACCTTGACACACTCTGTAGAAATACTCCAGTATGGACTTTTTGTCCAGCCTTCAAATAAAAGTTTTTTGGGAAACAGCAATAGTTTTATGCTATGTGTCCAAATATTTGTGGACACCTCTTTAAATAAATACTTTCAGCCACTTGAAGTTGCACCTACTGCTGTCACAGATGTGCAAATGCACACATACACACACAGCTTGTCTACACCCTGAGTCCATAAACCGTTTGCACATTTGTACCATGCCAGGTGTGGGCGAGAGCAACATAAAGCCATCCAGCATTGTGGTTCTTTACATCACCAAAAACCTTCAAGAACCATCTTTGGTTTGAAAAAGAACCATGTTTGTTAAACAGCTGTTTGTTAAACTGTTTGTTGAAACAACAAATGTTGAACCTTTAAAGAGCTCTTTAGGCTCATCTCTTTTATAAACATGGTTCTTCATGGGAAAAGCAGTTATTCTGTGGAATTGCTGGAAGAACCATTTGTAGCAACCTTATTTTTTTATTATTTAATCATTTTAATAAGAGTGTATAGTGAATGAAAGCTTTGCAATATGTGAATTTTATTGGGTTTTTCTATATAGAACCAAGTTTTTACATTCCAACATGCAAAGAAATAGGTAAGCATTTAAATAGTTCACATACAGAAATAGAACACTTGACTTTGCTAAAGAAGGAAAGGACCATTTTAAGGGTCCATGGCTTGGCTCCTAAGGACTATTTTTGGAAGCTTTACTTTAAGAAGCGAAATCATCACATATGGAATCTCATTCTGTGCATATCTGTTTCCAACTGATGTAAATTCAGCACTGTAGGTGTCAGTTCTGTGTACCTTTGTGAGAAAATGTAGTTCTCCGTTCAGATGTCTTTCACTCTTTAATGTTGTGAATCTGAAATTTCTCGAGCATCATCACAACACTCAATTACTGACTCTTCAGGTCGGCTTCGGCTTTGCCTGTGCGCGCACCATGGCTGGAAAAGAGCGCAAGGCGCCTGGGGGGGTGAGGGGGGATTTGTGCATGTGGCCTACGGAGCAGAGCTGCGCTGAAAGCGTGCCAGCGGGTGCTCTGACTGCGCACTTGTGACTCAGAGCGAGGGCAGGATGGGCCTTTTCCCCTGGCCCTCTCTACCTCTTGCTGGTAATCCTAATGTAGCCTCTCTTGCTCCTTTTATCACCTGTGTCGTCTATCACGCATTAGCCTGGCTCCACCGCATTTATTGACGAGGCGTTTCTGCTTGTGTTAGTTTGACGATTTCTGTTTTGAATGAGTGTTAAAACACGGAAAACACGTGTTCGGAAAGAACACGGAAAAGCTGAGGAAAACACGCATTGAGACGGAACTAAACACGTGTATGCACTTGATTGGCGTATGTGCTTCATGTTGAGATCAAGAGCTACAACAACAAAATATTGGTCAGTGTACCAACGTAGCTACGCAGCGTGTACCCTAAATACGTTGACAGATTATTATGAGAAGTGACATGCATTCATGACAAGTATAGCTTATTGATGGCAATGTTTTCAGCATAAATTGGAGCTTTAATTTAATTAAGAAAGGATTATGAAATGCGCCATGCATAATGCATAGCCTGGATCAGAGTTTTGTTTTATTAGGCCAATGCACAAGCCGGATATATATATATATAATTTTTTTGGTAAAAACCCCAGGCTGAAACATTCCCCATAGCTCAGAAAAGGAAAACGCATACTTTGTTTAACCTTATTCTCCTCTCTCTCTCTCTCTCTCTCTCTCTCTCTCTCTCTCTCTCTCTCTCTTTCTCTCGTTTCTTTTCTCTCTCTCGTCTTGATTTAATGCCTTGTAAACCCGCTGTAAGACAGCCTCTTAATTGATCTATTAGTTGTTTCCTGAGCCCGACGCTCCATGCAGGCAATCCACGCCATTATTGCTGCTTCCCCCCAGGTACAGAGCCACCGTGCTAATCCCATTGCGCATGCATCATTACCTTCAATAATGTTTGGCAGCTTTCCTTTGCGGCCTCCGTTTTAATTAACTTTGCTTTTAAAAATTCATGCACGCCACACGTAGATTTAGGTAGTTCTGTAGAACTTTTTAGTACAGCAAACACTAAATGTCTCTTTTTCTTTATTTGCCTATGTGCTGTTTAATTGCAGTAGAAGCACCTTTACTTGGGCACGCCTAAAATCTAAACCGTGCCTGACCTTACCCTCAATTTATCACGCAATATCAGATCACTACAATGAAGGTAGATCATTGGAATGAACCTTTTTTTTCGTTTTTACCAGTTTTAATACCAGGTTCTTAAATTATTTTTTTCATGTTATTATGGACCATGTCCAGCTCCGATTTTCTTTTAATCAAAACAGTATTCTGAATGCGATTCGGAAAGATTATTTTTGGAGAGATTTGCAGAAACATATCTCGCCTGTTGGCCAGATTGGCGCGGATAATCTTAAAGCACGCTCCGCTGACCTTTAATAAAAAAATGTCGCGATGAAAATGTAAGGCATGCCACCTCCGTTGCTTCTGAGCCATCTTGACAACACTCCTTCTGATTAACTTCACGTTAGCAGAGCAAAAGTGTTTGGACCCCCATCTTGACCACTTTATAAAAACCCGTGGTCATTTATTTTTTTTAATTTATTTAATTGTTGAGCAACATTTTGTCGACTAACGCTTCTGGATTTTTTGTAATGTTTATTATTACCATAGCCTTTATACCCAACAATAAAAAAATCGTGTCAACGTTTAGGTTTGTCTTCTATATAACCCTTAAAGTTGTTGATTCAGGGCTTGCTTCCCCCCATTTGGCTGGATAGGCCTCTTAACTAGTGGTGGCGCATTCAGCGCCTTATCAGATTTATCAAGTGGATATGACATAAATAAGAGTATGTCATATATTGTGTTATGACAAGCTGGGATGAGTGGGGGGTTGGTGGTCGAGGGGATTTTATGGTCAAGACATACAAGTACACAGCCTATTTCACTGCCCACAAACTGCCCACGGGGTTTTTTGAATACAGCCCTAACCTAACCTAATACTCTCATTACATGCCATAATCCTTCCAATCCGACCTGAAATAATGTTTGTCATTCGGTGGCTTCATGTACTGGCTTGTAAATTGTAGGTCAGTCGCATTTTAAAGTTTAGCCACGTGGTCTTTTTTTCTTTCTTTCTGATGCAAATGAAAGGGTTGCCGAGAAGTACAGGCCTATTGGATGATCATTTGAATCAAGGAGTATACACTACTGAAGGATTTTTTTTTTTATGTTGGTTGGTTTCCAACAAGAACTGGTAAAATATTTGAGATAGTTTGTCACTTTAGAGTGGATAAAAATGTTTTAAATAACAGGAAAGTTACAGCATGGACAAGCAACACATTCATGAACTTACGTTTTTACTTACGTTGCCATCAGGAAAATGGTACTACTGTTATGAAAAACATTATCTGCACATGTACAGAAACTGTAAGAACTATACCGTAATTTTCTTGATATTTAAATTAATTTTTTCAGTTTTTCCTTTCGCTGTTTTTCTCTTGTTTTTTTTGACAGCAACTGCCCCTTTGGACCGTGTAAGCCTGCAAAGAAGCCTCAGAACATTGACCAGTAATAGTAAAGCAGTTTGCAAACATGACATGTGCACATCTGCAAGGTCTGCTTTGCAAAACACTGAACTTGTCCTTTAAGCTGTACGTCAAAGTGAATATTAATGAAGCTGCCTGATTGCAGTGATCACTCTGCAGCTCCCTTCCAATGCTCCCATGTGAGCTTGTTTTGAGAGCACAAGCAGCAGCAGCAGCAGCAACAACCTACTGGATGGAGGCTGGTGGAGCGGCTCGGGGGACAAAGCTGCATTCATAACGCGTTCTTGCCGGCGCTGTTTGATGCCACTACCGATTAAACGATGACAATGAGGGAATGATGTCCCCTTTCTTCCGTGCCTTGTAAAGTTCATTCACGTCCTCGACTGAATTCTGACCTTCCAGCGATGTCCCGGGCTTTACGCGCCGAGTCAAGAAGATAAACTTTGATCAAGTGCAGAGCTTCAAATGGTTTAATTGGCCCATTAGACAGTAAGCACAGAAAAGAAAGAAGGAAATTAGGACACAGAAACGACGAGTCTTAGAAAAATGCATTCTTATAAAATAGTTTATAAATGGCGAACACGGAACACTTATAGGCCCCACAACGGAATTTCCCATTTTTTTCTTTTGTTTTCCGAGAACATACCCCATTTTTAGGCTGCAATACTGAGCTCATTGAGTCAGAAAACAAGTAAAAAACAAAATATAACGACAAGCTTCACATTTGTCCTTCAAACAAAAAAAAAATATAACCAAAAAATAAACACGGAAACATTTAGCACGTGACCACAACGGAACATTGAGAAAGACGCATGGCACGGAATAAAATAAATAGTGAATAAAATAATTAAACAATAAATAGATAAATTAGACCACTAAACTACGATTGCCATTGCAGACATCAGAAATTTACGAACACGTTTGAGGTTTTTTTTTTTTTGTTTGTTTGTTTTTTTTTTTCATAACAGTTGCATTTTTTTTAAACATTGCATAAAGTCATCAACACCATGAAAATCACATTGTGCAAAATTATGGCTACCTCCGCGCGTTCACAGTCCCAGCAGAGCGGCCTCGCCTTCGGCGCGCTCACGTTTCAGCTGCCACGAGCTTTTTTTTTATGTTTTTTTGTTTTCTTGTACTTCGTCTCAGGTCCGTAGTGCATAATTGAAGTTACAGAAACGTTCCAGGGCTTAAGGGCAGCACCCCTTCGAGCCTGAGAGCAAAAGAATTACACAACGAGTTAGAATATAATGCTCTGAATATACACAAGATCACAACAGTGCATGTTGTACTGGATAGGTCACAAATTCTAGTGTACCTTTTTGCAGCTGAGCAATAGATGCAACCAAATGTGCAGTAATCCAATAATATTAATCTATGTTGCGTGGATCTGATATTTCTTAGAATGATATTTTAGTGATTATAATGGCATCAGCCTGGATGCACCTGTGTTTTTTGAAGAGTTAGATTTGTGGTCCAGTGTGATTGGATTTATTGGTGTTATTTTACCAGCATCACATATGTGGTCTTTTATGTGTGGCTGCTAGGAACATATCAACTGTGGAGGATTGCACAGGAGTGCTGTGTGCGTGTGCTCTCAAAGGGCTCACCTGCCTCACCTCTTCATCACAGGTCTGAAAGCGGTCGTCTTGGTGTCCTGCAGCGTTAGACACGTGTCACTGAGCTCAGAGGCTTCAGATTCAGACTTCGCCCCGCTGCAGAATCCTAGGAAAACACACAGCCCACATTTCTAATATGCCCAGTGAAACGTCCAGCAAAAACACCCAGGACACACTTAAAATGTACTGTTCAACCTAAAAACACTGCCATGGTGGAATGTTATTAGAAATGAACTTTAGTAATGAACCATCTAAATTTGATGCCACTTTTAAGAGACTCTTCTCGAAATGTATCAAAACATCTGCCTATCTGAGAGCTTTATAGACAGACAAAAACAAATCTTGTAAAATCCCACCAAGCTAAAGAGGATCAACGCGCGAAAACACTTAGTTGCCGTAGAGGAACTACTTTGGGTTCCCTACAGGGTTTAAATAGGCAATTGTTCAGGGAACAATTTTTGAGTGAAGATAGGATAAGTCATATACCAATTACATTTCTCCCTAGAACTACAGTCTATATCCAAGCCAAGACCTACTAAGGAACATTCATTTTCAAGACCATAGGGGTCAAAGACACCCAAATGCCTCACATTTGGCCATACTGTGTAAAAATGCATGTTCTGAGATGCTCTACCTTCCATGCTGGAGTACTGGCAGGAATCTGACAGGGCCTGGTAGGAGGAACAGTGGAGTTGTAGGCCTCTGTAGCTCCCTGTGCTGTACACTTTATTAAGCCCCTGCGCTCCCTCTTCAAACAGACCCTCAGAGTTCCCAAGGTTTGTGGGGTCCTGGAGGCCCTTGGCATCCCCACACTGCCCTCCAGTGACCACTACGGGCAGCCGGGATGCTTGCAGTTGGCAGTTCCCTGCTCCAGCCCCAGTCCGTATCTCCCCTGCATGCTGGGTGCTGCCCAGCACCACCCCAGAAGCTGCTGTCCGGGCCAGGGACCAGATCCGCGGTTTCTGATCCGATGATGCCTGGAAGTGGGACAGGGAAACAGGGCCCATGGAGGCGGATAAAGTCGGAGGATGCTGCTGCTGTTGTTTGGAGCCCAGAGGATCCAGATAGTCAGGGACAAGAGCTGTCACGCCTTTCAGGCCACAGGGGAAGGAGGGGAATCCGGAGGGTACAGGCAGGTCAGCATTGCAGTCTCTCTTTGGGGGGCTGGACGTGGGCACAGAAGGCTGGGCGAGAGCCACTGCCTCCTGGCCAGATTTCTCACAGTCGCTGTCCAGCTTGTCGCAGTCCTCGTCCTCATCCTCTATGTCGTCCAGGTCACTGAGGTGCAGGTCTCGCTCCTCTTTACAGTCTTTAGAGTCTAGACAATAATTCACAGGATTCAAACACAAATTGTTTCACAGCGGTCTGTAAAATTAATCGGATAAACAATTAAAAAAGATAAATAATAAAATAATAAAATTAGAATATTAACGCCTTTAAGTTTATGGGATCTGTATGTGGACCCAAACTTAAATTCTCACTTTTAAAACATAACATCCATGACATATAAGTTATAAGTACTTTCTGAATAATTTAGACTATATGCCTATGTTTGCTTGAGTTAAACTCTATTATACGGTTATTATACTTATAGAAAAACACACCTTTGGTGACACATTCTTGCTCTGCCTTATCCAGGTTTTCCTTCTTGTCATCTCCTGCTTTGTTCTTTGGTGACCATGTCATCTTGTTTTCTTTCTTCAGCCTTCTCCGGGCGTTGGCAAACCAGGTGGACACTTGGGTGAGGGTCATTTTGGTTATGATGGCTAGCATGATCTTTTCACCCTTGGTTGGGTACGGGTTCTTTCGGTGTTCATAAAGCCATGTTTTCAGAGTGCTCGTGGTCTCACGAGTGGCGTTCTTCCTCCTGGCCGAGCCGTTAAAGTCAACAGACCCATACCTGGAAAAAGATGCCATTATGAACTAAAACTGTGCACTTTTAGACATAACCATGCAAGTATGTAGGAGCCAGAAAGGTTACATTATAGACATCATCATAGTTCAGCAAATGACTGTGGCTGGTGGACTGCCTGCAGTACCATCTTTTTATCTTTCCTTAACTTTGTTATTACACCTGTTGTTATTTAAAGGCCATGGTGGTTAATGACTTGCTGCTATACAAAAAGAAGGATTAAGAGTATTATGAGGGTTATAGTCTTTCTAGCATTGGCTAGCATCATAAATTTTACCTGTCATATTGATACTGGCCCAGTGAGTGGTCATAAGGGTAATAAGCGGCAGGCTGGCTGATACCACTGTGGAGGCTTCCAGTGCCCTCCTTAATGTCATACTGTGGATTCTGTGAATAAAAAGCATGCAACAAAATTTAGGAAAATAAATTATTAAAGGTAAACAAACAAAGTAAAAAAACAACAACTTTTATTTAGTAACACTTTTCAGTCTTGTTCAATAGAGAATGGTTTGGGTAAGAGTGGAAAATATATTTTAAATATTTGTTTTGTTTGTATTTGTATTTTTATTGTTCTCAATTTAGCATTATTTGCACTGCGAAATCAATACAGTGAAACAGAGCTGCCTCGTATCTGAGAGCGTGAGAAAGAGAGCAATAAATCAAAATTGATAGAGACAGCATGTCCTTATCTAGTCGTTTTCGCCGATTACTCCAAAAGTTCCTCCAGTCTGACGCTTAACCCAGCGCGCTGGAAAATCGATGCGCGACGGCACAGCGCGAATAAGGGTCTCGATCGATGGAGCTCAAAACCCCGGGCTTTTCCCCCTCTCTCACACACTCTCTCCTTCTCTCTGTTCTTTTTTCATTTCTTGATCAGATTAAAGTGCAAAATGCAGCACGTACCAGCGTCGAGTAGATGGCGGAGGGCTCCGCGCTGTACTGGAAGTAGTTGGCGTAGTTGTGGCCGGCGGCGTACGGGGAGCCGTACATGCCGAGCGCGGCAGCGTTGAGCTCGGGGCGCGCACTCGCCAGCAGCCGGTTCTCGTAGGTCGGGCAGCAGAATGAGGCGGCGGCGGCGGAAGCGGAGTGCGGCGCGCTGGAGCCGTCAGACACCGACCTGGAAATCGAATCGCAGCAAGTCGTACTGGGGTTTGGCGACACGAAAAACTGCATGAAGAAAACCACGGGAGGACACGTTATTTTGGAGGGGTTTGCTGTGGAGACATCTTCTTGTCTTTACTCTGTTTAGGTGAAATGTAGAGTAAAGGAAAAAAAGGTAAGACGGGAAGAATCTTTTTTTTCTTTTTAATTCTTTATTCAAATGCATTCTTAATAAAGTAAAGAATACCTTACTTCATTTTAAGTACAATTTACTGTATTACTCTCAAAGTGCTTTGGACGCAGCTTAAAAAGTGGCCAAAACTTTCTGGAGAAGTCTTAGTTCAGAAGTTTACTGATCTCCGGCTTCTTCCAGCGCCCAGGCTCAATTAGGATATAATAAGTATAATAAAGCAGCATATTAATAACTAAAATAAACAACGGAGAAGTCATGTAAAAGTTTAGAGACCTGCGTGTGGCTAGAAGTTGACCAATTTGGCTTCGTTATAGAGCAGCAGTGAAAGGGAGGAGCCGGTGACTCTCAGAGCAATTACACCTTAAAGGTAATGTACACATGTTTTTGTCACCCCACAACAACACGTGAGTTCATTCATAATTCAAATTACTCCAAATATTGCCATAGACCAAACACGCAGCAGCATATATCGTGAGGCGTGACATCATACAGCATCAAGGAACGAGAACTTTCTTAAATGAGAACATGGTCACCTGCAAAAGTCACCTGCAAAGTGCAATAAAAAAAAGAACCTTTAAGAATACAATTAATTGTTTGTGTCTCTTTTGGCTTACCTGAGAAGTTGCATTGTAAGGGTATCCAAACTGGGAGAAAGACATAGCTGCTTCTTTTGTTACCATCAGCAATATTCTTCTCCGCTGATCGATTGAAACCAAATCTAGCTCAAAATCCAGCGTCTTACACGCATTTCCACGCTCGGCCTTTCGCTCAATAATAGATGACTGCACTTTAAGAGGGAGTGCTGAGGCTGTTTACGGTCTGCCCTTCGTTTTTATATGTATGCCTAATCCCCCTAAGGAAACAAGAAATTAGAGTAAATCCTAATCAAGTACAACAACGACCAAAAAAAAAAAAAATATTGTTGCTGGTGCTGAAGAAAGCTTAAAGGATAACGTAAGACTTGCAAGATATGGACTTCTGCTTGTGCCATTATTTGTGCCTCTATAGTTCTTTAGCATTCATCCATGCAGGGCTAGCGGCGTGACGTCACTGTAATCCCGGCTCGCCGGGGCGGCTGGGAGAGAATAATGTGTTTGCCAATCACATCTAGCAACGCGCGCTTTTCTTCAGATGTGTTTTGCACCCCCCTACAACCCCAACCCCCCATACCCAAACACACACGCGCGCACGCACACATACACACACACACACACACACACTCATCCTGTCTTGTCCTCTTGGTTTTGTGCGTAAAACCATTAAACCAGTTTAGAGTTTTAAAAAACAGACGCCTAAAGAAATCACTTCGCACGCCTTTCTGAAGATCATAAGAGAAGATCTCTCTCTCTCTCTCTCGCTCTCTCTCTCTCTCTATCTCTCTCTGTCTCTCTCACTCTCTCTCTCTCTCTCTGGAACATACACACACGTGGGGTCTACCCAATGCATACACCTTACTTTTCCACGGAGTTTCCGTTTTTTCACGTTTTTTATTTCGTTTTTTTGAAAGGAATTATTATTAGGGTTAATATTAGGAGTTTTATTGGTATTATTATAGTGTTGTCATGGCCACTCTAAGGTGCATGCCTGTAAGAACTTTTTATTGTCTTCTATTTGTTGAGCTATGTGTGTGATTGTGTGGGTCTGTGTGCGTGTCTGTAGACCAACTTTTAAAACCGGTGAAAACTATCCCAATAAATCCTATAAAGCTGCAGTACTCGTGCGCCAGTGCAAGACCTCGCATGTGTCTGTCCGACCTGATGTTAATGACGATAATGTTTCCATCTCTGTCTATTAGGGGGAGCAGCAGTCCCGCCGTCGCGAGAGCGCGCGAGCATGCGCGGAGAGGACCTTCTGGCAGGTCAATACAAGACTGATTGATGCGCGTCCCGGGACCTACGTGACCATTACGCGAAATGCGTAATTGCGTCAATTAACAGATGGAAATGGCCTTGTTTAACCAGGCAGTTACGCACTGAGAATACAGGCTTTGAGGTGAAACTCGAAGAGCAGGGTGGGAAAAGAATGGGGGAAGGGGGTTTGGGAAAAAAAAAAAGAGTAGAAGGGGGAAGAAAAATGAAGTGGGAGCCGATTCTCTCATGTCTAATTATACGGCAGCAGTGGGAGGTGACGGGAATTGCATTTTAATTGAATGATACGCACTTGAAAGGATTGGGAGAAATAAGGCAGAATAGAATGTGGGTAAAGGGGGAAGAATATGAAGATTTATTTGATGTTTGAGACAATATAATTAGAAACTGGAGCTCTCTCTCTCTCTCTCTCTCTCTTGCTGAACTCTGAACTGTTCTCATGATCGCCTTGGGTAACCCATTCCTTCTTTATCTACTTCTTCTAGAACGCACCATCTTGTGCGGATTGTCAAACGCATCATCACGCACCACGCAACACAGTCACAACAATGACGTCAGCCCCAACATCCACCCACCCACCCACTCAATGTCCTGCCTGGTCTGATCCCTTCTCCCCTTCTCCTTTTCTAGCCTGAATTTCATCATAAGCAGGGAGAATGTGTGGAGAACATTTGATTGCGCGCGCTTAAAAAAAAAAAAAAGGGGGGGGGGCTGGGGAGGGGGTCTCGAGCCCAGATATCCCACTGCGATTACGTGCGCTCTCATCGAGCGGCGCCAGAGAGCCGCGCGTAAAAGATGTAAAGATGGAGAGACACCACACAGAAGCACTCACACACAAACACTCAGGGAGCGCAAGTCTGAGGCGCGGTAACACGCAGACCCATGAATACTTAATAGCTGTCCACTCGGAGCCACTGGAATGGCCACGCGAACCGTGCTTGGGAACACACTCACACACTCATATTACCCATATATACAACCCCCCGGATGAGGGGATGAAGAGGACGGGGTGTCATTTTTAACCTCCATTAAAACACAGGAGGGAATCGAAACGAATACTCTTACAGTGAAGCAGTCGCGCGATGTTTGCCATTATTTATCATGGAAAAAAAAAAGTGATGAACCGGCTTGACTGAAGTTTCGATATAATATTGTATCATTTAGGCTATTATTTATTTATTTATTTATTTATTTATTTACTCAAATGCGTTGATATTTTAATTCATACCAGTGATGAAGATTAAAGTTTATTAAAGTGAATTAAAGTCAATTAATGGAATCACATTTTATCAATAAATTTTGGATTCTAAGAATTGAATTAATAAAAACGTTAAAGAGTATTATAAAAAAAAACTTTAAATGCAGAAAAGGACATAAATGTTTAAGAAAACATTAAAAACAAAAGACAAATGTAAATAACTACACAATTGTTTTTTTTTTACGTTTTTTTTTAAACCTTTTTAAACATTTATGTCAGTTGTTTTCCTAGAACCACACATCCAAGCCTAGAACCATTTAGGATTTTCCATGCCTTAGAGTGTAAGCCTTCTCTCCTCCATCTCACAGACATTCATTCAAAAACTCAGTGAGTATTGAAAGCTATTTTCGATATTTAAAATAAAAATAAAACACCAAAAACGAGCTACAACAGTCCGAAACACACACCTGGACGCTAAAGGAAGCTGGCAGAGAGGGCGGCCAGCCTCCCTTATGGAACGTAGGTGATCATACTACTTTACTGTATCCTGAGCTCCTCGCAAGGGCACGCATGATAGCCCAAGTGCATATGGGCCCACTCATGCATTATGTATAGGCAGCAGGGCAGTGGATCTGGGAAGTGCAGTGTGTGTGCGTGTGTGTGTAGAGGGTGGGGGTGTGGGGGGTAGATGAAACCTAAAGCAGCTTTAATTGAAGAGGCAGGGCGCGTTGACCAGCTCCTCAATTCTCCCGGATCATTTTCCCGACCCACTAGCCTATTCCCAACCCCTCTGCCCTGTCCTAGGAGCCACTCCGTCTGTTCTCACACGTCACTGGTCCCTTAAGATTGCTACTGTCCTGTAGTCGTCAGTTAGGAGATTCAGCAGGTACTGAGATTATAACACTATACTTTTATGTGGACTGTGCCAGAAAATGAAGATTCCCAAATGATTCCTGGCTTGGATATAAGGTTAAGGCAAAATTTAATAAAATACTGGAACCTTTACTAAAGTTCTAGTGGACTGAATGGAGGATGTGGACTGAACGGAGGCCGTCTATTGAAATAGTCTTTAGAAAAATATGACATTGTACTACGGTGCAGCACTTTGGCCGTGGATAATTAATAATATCCTTCTGTTATCATTCTGTTAACAATTGGTGTGTTAATGTTAATTCTTATTAGAAGTTTGCAGCTAGAAATATATTCTAACATGTACTTGCACTGAAGTTTAGATTGCTCCCTGTGTTCTTTAATGTTCTGCAAAATGTCATTTTATATAGTTCACTGAGTTGCTAATCTCGAAGTGTGCTTGTCATGGCCTATTTCAGGAAAGCACTTTCACAAGTTGGAGAACTCCAACGCATAGGTAATGTACCGAATGTTCTGAGCTGTCTATAGCACAGGTAGGTGAATGGGCTCTTTGGTTACTTGCATATGTATGTGTGTGTGTGTGTGTGCTTGCGCCTGTGTTAGCCTTGCATAAGGATTATCAGGGCTCAGAGCCACTGCATAGAAAGGTTAAACCAACAGCTGGCTTCACCTTCTCATTTAATACATTTCTCATGCTGCTTTAATGAATTTCACAAAGCTTTGCAGCTTTTTCATAAGACAGATCAGAGCTTTTTTATGAAATAATAATAAGGGGAGACACAGACAGTCGGCAGAATGGAGGGGAGGGGACATTTACAAATGCGCTAGGCTGATATCTCATTAGGCAGAGTTGATATAGGCCTGATATATTCCAATGAATCCTACACACGCGAGGTCCTGAATTATTACACACTAGTGCACACACATACACATAGGCTTCATTCCTGGTCAGGTATTAATACTGCTAAATTATCCAAAAATTAAAAAAAGAAAGTAATGCATATTCTAATGAGAGGACATCAAATTATTACAAATGTGGTCATAGCAGTGCCCAGAAAAACCCAAAATAAACATCGACTGAGTAGAAGATTAAACTGACCACAGGTACTTTTATTAAACATCTTTATTAAATAACAAAAACAATGAGTATGCTTGGCTTCTAGGAATAAATTAGGATTTATGTGTTGTCTTTATATCCCTATCTCCCTCACAGGCGTTTGTTAAGCACTCAGATCTGTAACAGTTTGAACAGTGACATAATTTTTTATCATTTTGCCTCTGTACACCACCGCATTGTTATGAAACTGTAAACTGGACTGGCCATTCCATTTCTTTGCTCTTGGATTAATTTTGCAGTATGATTTGGGTCATTATCCATCTATACTGTGAAGCATTATCATATCAGTTTGAAAGAATTTGACTTGATATGAACAAAAAGTATAGCTCTATATATCTCACAACTAATTCTTTTACTTCTATCAGCAGTGATACAATTCAACAATAAACCAGTGACCCAGTTCTATTGACAGCCAAATTGGCCCATGCAATAACAGTGCCTCCACCATGTTTGACAGATGATGTGGTGTGCTTTGGATCATGAACCTTTCCTTTCCTTTTCCATGCTAAAATTAATCTTGCATCTGTCTAAAACTTATCTTGTACAAGAACGTCTGTGGTCATGTTATGAGGTTGTCTAGGCATTTTGGTGTTGCTAAGCTCACCAGTGCAGCCTTTCACTTGCATCCCCACCTCTTTGAACCACACATTGAGAGTTCCTGTTACTTTCTATTATATAATTCAACAGCCTTTATTTCCTTAATTTGTCATAAATGTCATAATGAGAGAACAGGCCATATATGGAAATGAAATATGCATATCAGTCAATTGTCCAAATACGTTTGATACATTATACTCGTGATAATGACTGTGTAGACAAAGGCTGCCATTCCAAAATGATAAATGCAACAATTAAAGCTGAAAGTGTACACTTCATTGCAAACTTACTGTGAGGATGTATATGTATGTATACCATATATATATATATATATATATATATATATATAT
This sequence comes from Salminus brasiliensis, assembly GCF_030463535.1. Classification (NCBI taxonomy): domain Eukaryota; kingdom Metazoa; phylum Chordata; class Actinopteri; order Characiformes; family Bryconidae; genus Salminus; species Salminus brasiliensis. Next base: position 15,930,847 of record NC_132902.1, on the reverse strand, counting down.
ATATATATATATATATATATATATATATGGATAAAAATATATGTTGTACCATTCTGACATTTAAATGGTGCAATATACAAATGACAGAATCATTTCAAGCACTTCCACAAACAAATGGAGGATTCCAGTGAATTTGTGAAACTGCAGGTTGTTGCCTGTGTGTGTTTGCGGAAACATATAGACTTCAACAGCTGGAAGATACACCTGCAGGCTCTGCTGTAAACCTATCATCAGTGGTACTGTCAAGGATTTGTAACTTGTCACACACAGAGTGGCGTGGCAGTGACTCCGGGAAATTACTTGGTTACTCTGTGTGTGTGGGTGTGGAATTGTGTACTGGAGGCAGTGGGGGAGTTCAGAAAATACCTTTTTTCTGTACTCTGAACTGATGGGTTTTATGCATATGAAATATTTTCATATTTATTGTGTTTATAGAGTTTCATTTTCATTTTGTATGCACCTAAAAGAATGTAACCCTCTCTGATGTAAAATATAACTTCCAGCAGTAAATATTCTCTCAGCTTTAAAAGACTGCACTGGAATTTGAAGAAAGGCTTTTGAAGGTAAGAAAATCCTCAATCAATCCATGTAGACGAGCTAGGACAGCTGTATGATTGCCTGACTGGACATTGGACATTGTGTTGACTAAATCTTTCTTCCTGTTGCTAATTAAGTCTGGAGGTGTGTTTCTGTGTACTATTTTAGTACTAATAGCGTTAATCAAAAGTTGTGAACTAAATCTTAAATAGCATCACTGACATCATGAAACCTTTTCAAAATCATTTTGTATGTTTTATTATGAGTTTTGAACATGGTATATATATATATATATATATATATATATATATATATATAGCATAGCATATAGTACAAAGGGCATTTTTTTCATGGGGACACAAGATAGATGTAGACACTGTAATGTTTCATGTGACTTTGAATTTCTGCCTTTATAAAGACAAGTTATCCAAAAGTAACTGACATTAATCAGATTACTTATTAATCTAATTTAATTTACTATAGTAAAACATCACAATTACATATTTAAACAGGCAACCCAACCCTGACCATAACCTAAACTGATTGGTTTAGAAAGCTCTTTTCTCTTCTCTTCTTTTCTCTTCTCTTCTCTTCTCTTCTCTTCTCTTCTCTTCTCTTCTCCTTCAGAATGTCCTCTATTCCTTCAGCCTCTAATCTCTCTCGCTCTCACTCTTTTCCTCTCTCCCTCTCTTCCCCCCAGGGAGAGGTCCCATCTGCAGCTGGTTGCAGGCGGTTAAGTGAAAAGTGGTGCCAATACAAATAGCTGCACTTGATGTTTGTTTGCATAAACTGTTTTGAGAGGCAGCACCAGTTTTTCCTCTTGCTTGCTCTTTTTCTTGGGTGGGGGGGTGGGACAGATCATCACTATGAGGTTTGGGGGGGGGGGGGGGGGCTGCAAAGTAAGCCAGGGGACATTATTCTTACTCAAGCACTGATGTTTGATTGTATTTGTTTTCTTGCTCTCGTTCTCTTTTTCTAAGCAATATGTGTATTTATTTTTCTCTTGTTTCAGTTCATCTCCGGGTCCCAGCGGATCTTCCCTGCAGCAGTCTGGCTTCTGTGGTTTGGTTGCATGGGGAAGGACAGAGGGTTAAGTCTTATTTTCTGCTAGCATTAAAGCAACACAGGCTGTAGTAATGTCAAATTTACTTTTCCACTCGTCGTCACTTCAAAGGCACACTCTGGGTACCGTGCAGTACAAGTAAGGAGAAGTCCTCCTAATTGAGAAGCAAGGTTTTTCTTTTTTTTCTTGCCTTTCTCTTTTGATTTCGCTCCTGGGCCGAGGCAATGCCAGAGGAGGGGAAAATGCCGAGGCATGTAGGGCGGGAGCACTCTGGATTGGGTTACATGTACGGAAAAGAAAAGAACACTCATTTATCCCTCCATTATCACAGGCACGTTCACGTTTTGGCTTCTCATCCCGCAGATCGGAGCCAAAGCGAAAGTGACCAATTGGTAGTCATCATCACTTATCTGCGCTTATTCCACAGGTTTAGCTAAATTGACCCGACTGCTTTCATCTTCAGGTGAGTGTGTCGTGCTGGAGGTAACTAAGACCAGACAGGGCTCAGCCACGGAAGCCTGCTCGCACGCCCCCACAGTCTAGCCTTGCCTTGGCGGGATAAAGCGGCATTTCCACCCAGTGACAGTTCAATTGCGAAGGCCTCTGGTCCTCATTTGCAGCCCAAGCTTTCTCCTCTCCACGGTCGGCCTCCAAACGCAAGCCAGATGCCTCTGAAAATATTCCCTCCACACGTTTTGGTTTTCATCTGCCATGCTGGGGCTGTGTCATGTCAGGCCCTGGAGCTTAAAGACGCATTATACCCATGTTTTTAGACGAGGAACCAACAGTGTCTACTCTTGTCCTGAGCTGATGTGCCTGAGCTTTCCCCACTTTGTCTTGACAGGATCATCTTTAACCACTAAACACACTCTTCCCCCAGGACCCACATGTTACATGACTTGAGATGAGCTTACCAAGCCCTCCCTCCTCATGGTTATTGAGAGACTGGAAGATGGAAAATGGTAAAATTTTATTGCTGAACCATTATATTGGCATATTCAAAGAATCCTCCTAAACCCCACATGTCCATTATGGCCTAAAACGAAGTTCGACAGCTTTTGTTATAAAACAGTCAAAGCAAGTGCTCTGTGAAACAAAAGCCAGGACCGTTTAATTCCAAACAGAGAATTGGCTGGGTTGCTCTCTGGTGTAACACACCAAAAATGTCACCCCACTCTCTCTATAAACGATGTCATGCATTTTTGGAAGTCCTTGACACAGCACGGACACAGCCGATCGCTATTCAGATTGCCGTTTCTTTTCTTTTGCCTGATATTTAGCCAGACCTGTGCTAGGGTTACGCTATTTTCTCTGAACAGGGATCTGGATTTAACTACCGCAGGCCTTTTGCAGAGAAAGAGCGAGCAAGAGAGAGAAAGCGAGAATAGCCGAACCCGAAAGCAGATGTTACATAGTTGCCAACATCAAACGGTCTTGTTAACCGTACAGAAGGTGAAATTAAATAGCTTTGATTGGTGGAGTCACTGGTTATTGTAAAGTGCTCGAGAACATCGCTCTTACACAGCTTTTGACCTTGTCTCTGATGCCCATACGTCATTGGATTTCAAACGCAGCAACAGCTTGCTGGTGTTAGTGCTAATTTTTGATTTGCAGATTGTCAGGCTTACTTTGGAGATCAAGGAGCTCGGATCAGATCTCAAGGGTATTCCTTTATTGATTTAGATGCGGCTCTTTTAAGTAAAGGCGAACTACAGTAGTAGACTACGTCCTTGAAATGCAATACAGTGCTTTTAAGATATTTGCCTGCCTCGCTGTTCTCTCTGATGTGAGTTGTCCGAGATCTTGGACGTTTTCGGTCAGACGTCTTTACTGTGGATACTGGGGTCTGTTGGAGGTAGTCTGGGCAGGGGTGGGCTGCATTCGCACAGTGAATGAAATCCCTTCAACAACCTAAAAATCTAAGCACATAGAGGTACAGTCAGTGCAGGCTGTTAAGCAGTGCTATGGGGTGAGCAAAGTCTTAAATCCAAATCTCAAATGCTGCAGTGCCACCACAAGGTGCTGAAAGTAAATATAGACACTTGGCTCGGGCTTAACCAAATATAAACCTAGACCTGGACTAAAAACACAAATGCACACTGCCGACATGTATTACATAAATTTTAGAGTCATTAGGTGGACATTCTAGCTTCCAGTAGGTGCTATACTATAAGATAGATATCAAAACGCCCATTTCATGTAGTAGTCAATGAAGCTACAGCATTGTTACCATCTTTCTTATGACTTTTTCCTCAAAGAAGCAGAAATAGGCATCTCTTTTAGTGATTTGACATTTTAATTTACATTAGATGTTCAGTCCAGATCAATGGTTGTGCCAAATGTCCTCTGGTACTGGGATGTCACTATGTATATATGTATAGCTGTTTGCTATGTAACTTGCAAAGTAGAAGTAAATATAAAGCCATAAAAATGATGAATCCATGTATTTCTGCAATCAACGAACTGGATTGTAGAGGTTCACCAATGTACGATATTAGTTATGCTGAATTATTGGCCAGTTGAAAAACAGAATAAAGTACATAAATACTGTTGAGAAAAAAGCTTTAAAAGGGCCACAGAATCCATTTATTCAGTATTGTTATTCTTTGATGTATAAATAGGAAGTATGTGACTGCTGAAATTGTACAATTTACAACCCTGTTATTTTGATCACACATGAAACATATTTATTTTCTTTTAATGGTGGGCTTGTGAAAAAAAGAGCTCTGATTTTACTGGCTGTTTTATGTGTTTATATCACTGCAATGGCTTACAAAAGCCACATAACGTAACATAGCTTTATTTTTAGTAGTGTAACAAGAACACTGTAATTATTTGTAATAATTATATTAGTCTTACTAGATAGAATAGCTTTTTGTATTGGGTGTTGCTCTACAACTAAGACCACTGAAAGTCAGTTAACGTTGATTTGTAATCTAATTAAAAATAAAAAAAAGCTCAGAGGGTAGATTTACTTTATTTAATTTCTAAACTAACTCTATTCTCTTACTCCTCTCTTTCACTCTCTCTCTCTATCTCTATCTTTTTCACACACACATACACACACAGACACACAGAGCAGTTCCTCTCTTAGCTTGCTTAATTTAGCCCAATGACTGTTCCATCCATTTATTTCCATCCACTTACTGTATCTGAGCTTCGTCATGTTTGAGGCTAAAGTGCTCAAACTACCCTGAAAACAAAGAACAGATTCATCTAGTTTCATCTAGCCATTCAGATTCATCTAGATTCATTTAGCCAATCAGATTCATCTAGATTCATCTAGCCATTCAAATTAATCTAGCCATTCAGATTCATCTAGATTCATTTAGCCATTCAGATTCATCTAGATTCATCTAGTCATTCAGATTCATCTAGCCATTCAGATTCATCTAGATTCATCTAGCCTTTCAGATTCATCTAGCTATTCAGATTCATCTAGCCATTCAGATTCATCTAGATTCATCTAGCCATTCAGATTTATCTAGATTCATCTAGCCATTCAGATTCATCTAGATTCATCTGGCCATTCAGATTTATCTAGATTCATCTAGCCATTCAGATTCATCTAGATTCATCTAGCCATTCAGATTAGTCTAGATTCATTTACCCATTCAGATTTGTCTAGATTCATCTAGCCATTCAGATTTATCAAGATTCATCTAGCCATTCAGATTCATCTAGATTCATCTAGCCATTCAGATTCATCTAGATTCATCTAGCCATTCAGATTAGTCTAGATTCATTTACCCATTCAGATTTGTCTAGATTCATCTAGCCATTCAGATTTATCAAGATTCATCTAGCCATTCAGATTCATCTAGATTCATCTAGCCATTCAGATTCATCTAGATTCATCTAGCCATTCAGATTAATCTAGCCATTCAGATTCATCTAGATTCATTTAGCCATTCAGATTTGTCTAGATTCATTTAGCCATTCAGATTCATCTAGCCATTCAGATTCATCTAGATTCATCTAGCCATTCAGATTCATCTATCCATTCAGATTCATCTAGATTCATCTAGCCATTCATCTAGTTTATTAGGCATACCACAAATTTATTTGTTCACAATGATGTATTCTCAGCCATTCAAATTAATCTAGCCATTCAGATTCATCTAGATTCATTTAGCCATTCAGATTCATCTAGATTCATCTAGTCATTCAGATTCATCTAGCCATTCAGATTCATCTAGATTCATCTAGCCATTCAGATTCATCTAGCTATTCAGATTCATCTAGCCATTCAGATTCATCTAGATTCATCTAGCCATTCAAATTAATCTAGCCATTCAGATTCATCTAGATTCATCTAGTCATTCAGATTCATCTAGCCATTCAGATTCATCTAGATTCATCTAGCCATTCAGATTCATCTAGCTATTCAGATTCATCTAGCCATTCAGATTCATCTAGATTCATCTAGCCATTCAGATTTATCTAGATTCATCTAGCCATTCAGATTCATCTAGATTCATCTAGCCATTCAGATTCATCTAGCTATTCAGATTCATCTAGCCATTCAGATTCATCTAGATTCATCTAGCCATTCAGATTTATCTAGATTCATCTAGCCATTCAGATTCATCTAGATTCATCTAGCCATTCAGATTTATCTAGATTCATTTAGCCAATCAGATTCATCTAGATTCATCTAGCCATTCAAATTAATCTAGCCATTCAGATTCATCTAGATTCATTTAGCCATTCAGATTCATCTAGATTCATCTAGTCATTCAGATTCATCTAGCCATTCAGATTCATCTAGATTCATCTAGCCTTTCAGATTCATCTAGCTATTCAGATTCATCTAGCCATTCAGATTCATCTAGATTCATCTAGCCATTCAGATTTATCTAGATTCATCTAGCCATTCAGATTCATCTAGATTCATCTGGCCATTCAGATTTATCTAGATTCATCTAGCCATTCAGATTCATCTAGATTCATCTAGCCATTCAGATTAGTCTAGATTCATTTACCCATTCAGATTTGTCTAGATTCATCTAGCCATTCAGATTTATCAAGATTCATCTAGCCATTCAGATTCATCTAGATTCATCTAGCCATTCAGATTCATCTAGATTCATCTAGCCATTCAGATTAGTCTAGATTCATTTACCCATTCAGATTTGTCTAGATTCATCTAGCCATTCAGATTTATCAAGATTCATCTAGCCATTCAGATTCATCTAGATTCATCTAGCCATTCAGATTCATCTAGATTCATCTAGCCATTCAGATTAATCTAGCCATTCAGATTCATCTAGATTCATTTAGCCATTCAGATTTGTCTAGATTCATTTAGCCATTCAGATTCATCTAGCCATTCAGATTCATCTAGATTCATCTAGCCATTCAGATTCATCTATCCATTCAGATTCATCTAGATTCATCTAGCCATTCATCTAGTTTATTAGGCATACCACAAATTTATTTGTTCACAATGATGTATTCTCAGCCATTCAAATTAATCTAGCCATTCAGATTCATCTAGATTCATTTAGCCATTCAGATTCATCTAGATTCATCTAGTCATTCAGATTCATCTAGCCATTCAGATTCATCTAGATTCATCTAGCCATTCAGATTCATCTAGCTATTCAGATTCATCTAGCCATTCAGATTCATCTAGATTCATCTAGCCATTCAGATTTATCTAGATTCATCTAGCCATTCAGATTCATCTAGATTCATCTAGCCATTCAGATTTATCTAGATTCATCTAGCCATTCAGATTCATCTAGATTCATCTAGCCATTCAGATTAGTCTAGATTCATTTACCCATTCAGATTTGTCTAGATTCATCTAGCCATTCAGATTCATCTAGATTCATCTAGCCATTCAGATTCATCTAGATTCATCTAGCCATTCAGATTAGTCTAGATTCATTTACCCATTCAGATTTGTCTAGATTCATCTAGCCATTCAGATTTATCAAGATTCATCTAGCCATTCAGATTCATCTAGATTCATCTAGCCATTCAGATTCATCTAGATTCATCTAGCCATTCAGATTCATCTAGATTCATCTAGCCATTCAGATTCATCTAGATTCATTTAGCCATTCAGATTTGTCTAGATTCATTTAGCCATTCAGATTCACCTAGCCATTCAGATTCATCTAGATTCATCTAGCCATTCAGATTCATCTATCCATTCAGATTCATCTAGATTCATCTAGCCATTCATCTAGTTTATTAGGCATACCACAAATTTATTTGTTCACAATGCTGTATTCTCAACTGGATCATAATAGTTAGCTAGCATGATTCCATAGAAAACTGTGCTTCAAATGTAATCAAATCTACAATTATTTTATCACATGTGTTGGACGTTTAGACTCACAACAAGTATTCTATTTACAAATAAAAACGGTTCTCTGTGAAAAATATAGTGGTGAACCATCTGGTGAAAAGCATCTTATAACTAAACATGGTTATATTATGTTTATTATTAATTTTTGGGTATCTTATATACTTGTTTTCTTCTATTATTTTATTTCTTACTAGTACATTCAGTATCAGTGTCCTGTAATTTTGGTAGTGATCCTTAATTAAAATGAATTAAAAAGGAGAAAAGCACTTAAAAAAGGTAAAGTGCCTCGAAAAAGATCCCCAATTCAGTCTACCAGGCATCAGTAGCGCAGACTGTGCCAGTTTGACCTTCGTCTGTGTGCCCACTAATAGACGGCGTAGAGCCACAACTCAGGCTTAAGACCTGTAATCTGCCATGCTGCTGTGGGCTGCATGTAGCTTCCTAGCACTCTTCCTCTCATCACATCACATCATCACTTATAGGCACAAAACAGACAAGGCATGTATCTGTGAGCAGCTCTCTCAGTGTGTTGTATTCACCCTGGCCTTGCCTGTGTGGGTTTAGTCAGCTTGGGCTGACATTATCCTCGCCGTGTCAGTTTAGATGTGCCGGCCTTGCATGTCTGTGTACATTTAGATTTCCCAGCCTGCTCTCTCTGTGTGTTTCAAATGACCCTGGCCTAAGTTAGCAGGGTAGTTCAACAGACTGTTCTCTGAACGTCACCTGTGTTTGATTTATTTCTCTGACCTCTCTGAGTGCGATTAGTTGGCCTCACACACCTTCCCTGTATGCGCTTGATTGGAATGTCCTGGCCTCTCAGTAAGAATTCTGTCAACCTGAGTAAGCTCACATGCCAAAGGATCCTAAACGGTCTTTGGCTTTAAACGTACTTAAAAAAAAAAAAAAAAGAAAGTAAGACGTTAACTTAGCATCTTTATGTGCCCCAAACTGGTCTGTATTGAGTATCTGATTAGTAGAGTACTTAAAGATGCCAAAGAATGCATTTTTTTAAGTATTGTAAGTTGATATTTTCTGTATAAATATTAAATATGTGGCTTAGTTTGGCTTCAAGTGCAGTTTTACAAGCATATTTACCACCCTGTTATTTTGCCTTAGAATTAAATATGCTGATTTTACTTTTATCATGAGTTTGTGAAGGAAAAATGTCTGCTATGTGACACCATTATGGCTCACTGGAGATGCATAGCTTAGCATTGTCTTGTATCATTGTAACAAAAACATCATATTTTTTTTATTGTTATTTCATAGTCTTACTGAATAATGCTGATGAGAGATGACCCGATCAACCAGGGTTCTGAAACAAGTTCCTCAAGGGGTGCTTTCCATGGCTGTTGGCTATTTTCCACTGAAGACTGCTTTTCATGACTGGGCTTTAGTTGAATTCGAGCTAATCTTCTGCTAACACCAGCACAGGCAAAGGCGCAGTAACGGCAGCTAGCAGAGTCTGGTGGTGATGTGCATCCTGGAAAAAGATTGTCTCAGAAGTGGGCTGGGTGTATGTGTATTATGCAGGGGTACCAGACAGTGTTTGAGATTCATGGTATGTCACTTCTATTTACCAAGCTCTTATTAGTCAACTGTCCCAAGGTAAATACAGTTTTCTATTTTAGGGCACCATTAACCAAAAGTTTTCATTATTATCAGCAAAAACAAAACGATGGTATGATTTAATATTTATTTCAGCAATAATTATTATAGAAGGACAAAAGAAGAAAAAATACATTTGCCTGAAGTACATTGTTTTTAGGAATAAAAAGCAAAGTACAAGCATGACCAGTCCAGTGACCAGAAATCAATATTCTTGATAAAGCCTAAAATACTACACAATATTAATCCAATTCTGCTGCAAGCTGTGTAAGACTGCGCTGCACAGTCCCTTAGGCCAAACCAGGTGGGCTTTGAGAACTGTTGATAGGAAAATGTCATATAACATATATAAAAATGCCAATCACAGCCCATTTATCATAACATGTTCACAACAAAAACAAAACTTGCACTAAATAAAGTGTAACAGTGGTCAGCAAACACTGAGGACACCTTGTTTACTTGCTATTAAAAGTTGAGTGGCTACATTTTGCTGCTGAAAGGTATGTCAGTGCTCGGAAATGACAGAAATGCTTAAGCTTTTAGCTTGATAAGCAATTGTGTCTTATTGGACTAACAAAACCGATGCCCAGAAATACTTTTCACTGATGTCTAAGTAATTAAATACTAAATGAATACTCATGCTACTCCTATTGTTTTTGTACAGTTCGTATTTAACAAATGAAGAAAACACTTCTATTCTTCTTCTATTACACTTCTAATTCTCTGAGCATTTAATACAGAATATTAACTAAATGTACAGCTAATCTATTGTCTGACTCACTACGTGATAACATTTGTAATTACATTTGAATAGTGTAGCAAAATGAAAGTAATAATACTTGGTTTTGGTGCAAGTTACCCCCCACTAATCCAAACAGTGCTGGTCGATGGGTCTCCAGCTGCACCTCACAGGCTGGTGGAAAGTTAGTTTTAAAGTCTGTAAATCTGTGTTCTGTTCTTGCTGTTACTGACCCCTGAGTGTTGTTGGTGATTGCATCAAAGAGATTGAATCTGAAATGTTATTATATCTTTCTGGTCTGCAGTGTGTTCTATGTCTGGTTCTTCCAGTGAGGAGGGAATAAGTCTTTCTGTGAACCCAGGAAGACAGGTGGAGGATGAATAAATGAATAGAGAAAGCTGAAGCTGAGTTAGAAAGATGTCTTTCTTTTAATTTGATCATTATCATGATTATTTTCATTCATAAATGTATTCTCCTATAAACACCACGCTTCAGATCTCAGCTTTGAAATTCACTGTTCTCTTTGTTAGGTGAACTGACACTGCCAGCAAACGCACCAAGATCCCAGTCGGTGAATTTTTTACGCCATAGTGGATAGCACAAAACAGAGAGGCAAAAGCGAGCCAAAAAAAAAAAAAAAAAAAAAAAAAAATATATATATATATATATATATATATATATATATATATATAGAGAGAGAGAGAGAGGTAAAGAGAGGGAGAAAGAGAGAGAGTAAACTTTACTCTTGTTAATTCATCAAAGCACTTCTAAATGAAGGGCCAAGTTAAACTTTCATACAGAGATTAAAAAGGCAAACAGTACATTTTTGGTTTCTTTTTTTCTTCCACATCCCCCCCCTTCTCTTTTTTCGTATGTCAGTGTGTATCTGAGATTCATTAGGATTTTGAAAGGCATGAACTGAAGATGGAAGGGTAGAGAGAGCGAGAGGGCAATGCAGAAGAGCTCAAGAGAGAAGAGGGACTATTGTTTCTTTCTGCAGATGGAAAGGTAACCCCCTAATTTGCTGAGCTCCGTGTCATTCCTCTTATGATTGGTGCTTTTTCTGTGTGTTTTCTCCAGGCGCACGGTCATTCTTCAAATGCTTTTCTGACATGCTCTCTTCTCCACCATGTCAGATCCACCTCCCAGAGGCAGTGTGTGTAGCTCTCGGCTCCAGACACGTTTTTAGACCAATTGTGTAATTACATCGATTCATTACACAGGCTGACAGTTTTACTACAATACACACTATGGTTCTGCTTTATTCCATTCAAGACAGGCATTTTCATCAACCAAAAATACCTTAAAAAACAGAGAGGGAGAGAGTCTTGCCAGCAGTTGATGTGTGTGTATGTGTGATTTTCCATACATTTCCAGGTTTTGTCTCAACTCCAGAACTCTAGAAAGTTTTTCTAAGAAAGTTTTGTTTTTTTTTGTACTATGTTCTATGTGGCATAGATTCCACAATAATACTTTGAGATTATGGTCACAATCAGGGCGCTAAAAATGTATTAATTGAGTAATTTAAATAATTATTTTTGTCAGAGTTGTGGGGTCCAGTGTGATATCTTTTAATGGGGGTCAAAATCCCTGGCAGCACCCCTGGTCACAATTTCTAACATTTTTAGGAGCACCTTTATACTGCAAATCTCCTGTTCCACCATATCCCAAATGTGTTCCAATAGAGCCAGATCTAGTGGCTAGGAAGGCCCCTGAAGAACACTGAACCCATTGTCAAGTTTCTAAAACCAGTTTCAGCAACAATGCTCAAATAGGCCATGGCGTTCAAGTGATGATTGACTGGTATTATTAGTCTTCAAAGAAACCAAGAAAATGTTCTCCACACCATTACACTACTTTCACCAGCCTGAACTGTTGACACAATGCAGGTTGGACACCAATTTCTGACCCTACAATTTGCATGATTCTGCAGAAATCAACATTCATCAGACCAGGTTTTTCCAGTCTTCATCTGTCCAGTGGTGGTGGCCTGTGCTGATTAACTGCTGCCTCAGATATCTGTTCTTGGCTGAAAATACTGTAACCTGCTATTGCTGTTAAAGCCCATCCACCACAATGTGCTGAGATGCATTTCTGCTCAACAGAATTTTACTCAGAGTGTTCTGAGTTACCGTAGCCTTTCTGATAGCTCAGCTATCGATCTAACCATTCTGCATCGACCTTTCTCATCAACATCAACAAGGCATTTCCGTCTGCAAGACTGCCACTAACTGGATGGTTTTCTTTACCACACCATTTCATTTTAGCACTAATGAATAATGTATGTAGATAAGTGATTCATTTTAACCCTATATTTGGTGTTGATTTCAGCCCCCCCCCCCCCCTCCCCAATTAAAAAATAAATAAATAAATAAGCAAACAGAAATGTATGGATTATTTGTGTCTGTGTGTGTACATGTAATTAATGAAAGCTCTTATCCAAAGTAACTTACAATATAATTATACAACAGAGGTGGGTTAAGGCTAGGAGTCTAGGAGTTGATCAAGGATTCTTACTAGTATTGTTTGGCTGCTTGACTGGATAAGGATTCGTACCCTACTCATATGTGAAGAGCAGCACATCCTTAAAAAAATAGTTTTTCAAGGGTTTAGTAGTGGCTCCTGATTATATACAGACCCATCACTTCTCAAAGGACCATTTGCATTATGTGATTCTTTGCTTGCTCAAATAGCTATTTTATATAATAAAAAACAAAATTGTATTTTATATACAGTCAAAGGAGTTATATAGAACTCCTTTTTGTGCCTAAGAGCATAGCATTATCCACTGTATATATATATATATATATATATATATATATATATAACAGTATATGGGTACTGTGTATGACCTATGTGTTTGTGGGAGCACTGTAATGTATTACTCAGGGTCGGGCTCATGTTGTACTTTGTCTGATCATCTTTGTGGTATTATTGCTGTCGTTATTTGTGTTTGATAGAAGCACCCGTGGATATCCAAAGTGACATTCACAGATAAAGACTATAATCAAGAATAAAAGCAATGGTGGGAGTAGAGAGGGGGGCTTATCACATCACATACGGAAGAGGGTGATATCGCTTTCTAGACAACCCCCCCCCATCCGTCCTGTTTCCGGATGCTGTCTGTGCAGTGTTGGAGCTGTAGGAAAGGGGTCAGATAGCTCTGAGTGCTGATAACCCCTCAGAAGAGCAGCAAGCACCACTGACACTAAACAGATGGCCTCCCTGACCTGCTCTCCTTGGGAACAGGACATTGTGCTACGCAGGAAGGAGATCTTTTTTTTACGTATTTAAGGGGTGGTCACTTGAGTTGATAAGGATGGAAGGGATATGTAAGGGTAAAAAGGAACACAGAGAGGAAGTATAGACAGCAGTGTGGAGTGCTTGTTTGACTGTTGACTTTCTACAATGTCAACTCGTGATTGCGCTGTTTGACAGTCAGTGGCGAAACAATGAGGGTAGCAATTAATGTGGGAATAGTTCAGATCATCCTAGCCACTTTGCTATAGGTCATACATACAGCTGCATTAATGCTGCCTTCGAAATGGTCACCTCATCACGTTTCCCTATGCTGTAATACGCAATATCCCAACCTCAAACCTCCAAACGGTACCTTACTCCATTAGTTATTGTACTTCTATTTATTTATATATTTATTTATATATATATTTATATTTATTTTTTTATTTATTATTATTATTATTATTATTATTATTATTATTAGTAGTAGTAGTAGTAGACTGGTGCAGGGTACCCTGTCCTTGCACTCGTCTCTAAGAAGTTTGTGTGTTTTTCTGGTTTTCCCTTCACTTCACAGAAAGATCAGAATGAACCAATGTGTGTGGTACCCTGTGATGGACAGGTGCCCTGTCCAGGGGGCACTCCTGCTTTACACCCAGGGCATCCAGGGAGGCCTGGGCCCACAGCAGTCCTGACCAGGAAGAAACTGGTAAGAAGATGAATGAATAAATAAATAAGCAAGTAAGTGGAGCAGCAGGTAGTGTGCGTGCCGCACAGCTGCAGGGCCCTGAGATTGTGGGTTCTATCCATGCTCTGGTCTCTGTCTGCGAGGAGTTGGTTGGTTGGTTGCCTACGGGTACTTATTTTTCTTCCAAAAACTTCCAAAAACACACACTTGGTCGGTAAACTGCCCCTAGGTGTGAGTGAACAAGTGTGTGTATGTGTGTGTGGTACCTTGCGATGAGCTGGTGCCCAATGATTCCGGATATGCTCCGGCCTCACCTGGATTCCAGGAAGAAGTGAAAAAAGAAGATGGATGGATGCATCCAGATTAGTGGAAGTCACTATTTTGGAGAAACATGCTTTCCACTGGACAGAGACAATATAAAATAGTAAAAAAGTAAAAAGTAATTTTCAACTGATAAAATATAATCCATTCCACTATTACATTCCACTATTATATTATTCACAATATTGATTCAGCAAGGCTCCAGGAAAGTTACTCTCTAACATTACAGACATACTTTTCCAGGAACATTCTGAAAATGTGTGGTCCGAGTGGTCCAGTGGACTGAGGTGCTGCCACTATAACCTGAGGATCGCTAGTTCGAATCCTGGGTTGTACCTCTTGCCATTAGCAGCCGGAGTCTGAGAGAGCACAATTGGCCTGGCTCTCTCAGATACTTCCTCCTCACATCACTCTGCATCAGCACAGGCATCTGTTAGCCATTGTGTCGAAGCTGGGGTGACACACTTTCCTCCAAGTGTTGGTGGCTGGCTTCACATGTGAGGAAACTTTGGGGGCATTGCTAGTGATGAGGGATTTCACATGAATGGTGATTGGGTAATTGGCCTTCCAAATTTAGTAAAAATTGGGGTAGAATTAGTAATAAAATCTTTTAAAAAGTGTCTTACAACATTATTACAAATTCTGTGAAATTATGTTATGTTATGTAATTCCATGACCTTATGGAAACATCTGATGTAACTTACCCAAAATTAAAAAGACAGTAAACAAAATACAGTGCAATAAAAATATAGTTAAAAATATAGTAATGATACATCACATATAAATAATATTTAATTAATTTGTCATAAAACATTTTCCAAACCTAAGAATAAGAGCATTTATTTAAAATAGAATAGATTAGAATACAATAAAATTAAATATATTTTAATGTGTCTACTAAATGTGAAAACTTCTATTCAACTGTGAGAATAAATAAATAAACATAAAAATGTAAAAAAAAACAAAAAAAAAAAACCTCAGAACACCTGACAGATTGAATGTTACAAGAACCGAAATCATAACGTCTATAACGTTCATGCAAAGTTCTACTAACCAACTAACATGTCTAGCTGGACTCATGCCATAACACACTAACAGCATGTATTTGCTGTATTATACGCTACTTATTATAGTTTTGGACATTTTGGAGTGTTTCACTGATTTCATTAATGATGAGCTGGATATTTTCCACAGTGTTTCTGACACTGTTACAGAATGGCACACAGAAAGTGCAATATATAGTGAATTTGGTTCATCTGTGGCTTCTTAAATCAGGTAAAATGTGGGTGCTCTAAAGAATTAGACAGGAATCACTAATCATACATATAAAATCAAGAAATATTGAGTTGGCCTTATATTGAGTTGGTCTCCCTTGTGCCACCACAATAGATCTGACCATTCAAGGCATAGACTCCACAACACTTCTGAAGACATCCTGTGGTATCTGGCACCAGGACATTAGCAACAGATCCTTTAAGTCCTGTACATTGTGAGGACAGGCCTCCATGGATGAAATCAGGGAGCCTTAGGTGGCCATGAGCCTGTTCACCGGTTGTCCTTTCTTGGACCACTTTTGCCAGGTACTGACCATACCAGGAACACTCCACAAGACCTGCCTGATGTGTTGGAGATGTTCTGACCCAGTTGTCTAGCCATTAACATCAGAGTGAACTGACTGTTCACTTGTTGCCTAATATATCTGCCCTTAGACAGATGTTTCACTTTACCAGTGTATATATGTGTATATATAGTATAATTTTGGACATGCAGTCAACTATGCATACATACAGTATATACCTGCACACACACACACACACACAGACACGTTAGACAGTTGCCTTGGCTGGGGACCTGGCTGGAGAGCTTCATTAAGATGCCCCGTGTGTGCATGTGTGGTGAGAAGGGAGGAGGAGCAGCTTTCCCAGTGCCGGCCACACGTCACAGTCAGGCAGGGGCTGCAGACAGGGGCCACTCGCCCCCTGACCCCCTCTTCCTCCAGGGAGATAGCCAGCCTCTGCTCTCCGTCAGCGTGTCGTCCACCCTGCACCCCAGGGGAGGTGCTGATGTGGGAACACCGTGTTTAAAACTCTGACACTCTGGAGAGGAAATAGAGCTGCTGCAGGCAGAAGTGCTGCAGTTAATGGTGGTGGTGGTGGTGGTGGTGGTAGTGGGAGCAGGGGGGTTGTTAGGGGTGATTACAGTGATTATTTTCTTAAGGGCTGTCTCTCTTTCATGTTATCTGTCCCCTTCTTTTCCTCCAGTCACATTGACTTTTCCTCCGGCCCATTGTTTCCCTTTTCTCTCTCTGTTTGCTTTCCTTTCATTTTGCTTTTATCTTTTCCTTTCTGCACATCTCTTTTCTCCTTTTTCCTCCTTTTCGTTCTTCCCTTCTTCTGTTTACTCCTCCACACGTGTTTTTCTCTTCATCTTTTATTTTCTCGTGTTCTCTGTTTTGTTCCTCTTCTCTCATGTCCACTATTATCCCTGTAGCTCCTCCTTTTCTGCTCAAATTTCTCCTTATCTTTTTCAAAACTTTTTTGCTTTTCGCTGTGCTGCGCTTTTTGCTCTTCTCTTCTTTCCATTTATTCCTTCTTCTTTTTAATCTTCTTTCTACTTTTTGTACTCCTCCATTCCATGTCACATTTCTTTTCTTTTTGTTGCTCTTCTTCTCTCCTTCTTGCTCTTATTTTCTACTGTTTTTTTTTCAACTTATTTTTCTACCTTCTATTTTTTGCTTTTCTACTCCACTTTTTGCTTCCCCCTTCTCCTTTTTGCTCTTTTCCTCTCGTTTTTGGCTCTTCCTTCTCCTTTTTTCTATAATTCTTACTTTTTGCTTTTCCTTTCTCCTTTTTGCTATTTCCTTCATTTTTTTTTTTGCTTTTCTGCTCTACATTTTGCTTTCCCCTTCTCCTTTTTGCTCTCTCATTTTTTTTTGCTGTCCTCTTCTACTTTTCGCTCTTCACCTTTTCATTCTTGTCTTCTGCTTTTTGCTCTTCCGTTCTCATTGTTACCCATATCATCTTCTTTCTGCTCATCTCCTCTCCATTAAGCTTTTCTCCTCTCTTTTTTTGATCTTGTCATTTTTGTTGCTGTTCTCATCTCGTTCTTTATTCTTTTCTTTTCATTCCTTTATTTATTCACTTCTCCTTTTCACTCTTCTCCTTTTCGACCTTCTTGTTTCTTGTTACCCTTGTTAAAGAACTGCTCACCTTTCCTCCTTTCTGCTTTTCTCCTCTTCACTCCTCCTCTTGCTTTTCCTTTCCTAGCTCCTCTCCACAATTCTGCTCTTCTCTACCCCTTTTTACTCGCCTCTTCTCCTTGCCTCTCTTCTCTTCACCTCTCCACTCATCTTCTCTCCTCTCTTCTCCTCTGCCTGTGTCCCCTGCTCCTCCTGCGGTCGATAGTGTTAATTGGCCTGCTCCGTCAGTGCTGCATTGATTGTGGCCACTAATAAAAGAGCTATTGATTGGCACTTTGTTTAACATTGGCCTGTGCAGTGCATGGTGCCCTTTAATGCTATTCCTACAGCAACCTCTCCCTGTTTCCTCCACTTCTTAATGTCATAAATTATGCTGCTCGATTAGGGAGATTTTTCCCTCCTTTTTTTTGTGACACTTGTGTGGAAGTGTGTATGTGGTGGTAGTGTTGTTCTTAGAGGGGTTGAGTGGTTTAGCTCTACTGAGGATGAGCTGCAAGGAGATGTCCATATTTGAGTGTGTATGTGTTCTTGCCTGGGTATTCATGTGTGTTTAGGCATGAACGGATGCGTGTGCGAGAGAGAGAGAGAGAGAGAGAGAGAGAGAGAGAGAGAGAGAGAGAGAGAGAGAGTCTCACAGCGCCATAGGAAGCTTTTATACTGATCCTCTTCCACTGTCTTCTCCAGTGATGTCACTTTTAGCAGGATAACCTCTTTGTCACTGATTTAGCCTCTGTGCTCTGTCTGAATATCATTAGTGTCAAAACACATGGGTATTTTGGCACTGTGCTCTACATCATCACTGTCAGTGTCTGTGTAGCCTAACTGCCAATATTCCATTATAGTCATGGCATCATAGAATAGACGTATCTACGTGTTGTAGCATTATCACTAGTGTGCTTTTTAAGATCGTCTTGCTCTGCTGTGGAATAGGGGTTTAATTCAGTGATTTATCACAGTCGATCCCATTCTCAGAAATGTTTCTTTGAAACCTTAATGCACTGAATTTTACGCATGATCCACACTACAGGAAACCCCACATATAAGCCCCCCAGAGTAAAACATCACACACTTTTTCCCCACCAACAGTTGTCTTTCAGAGTGCATGTAAATTCTCATGAGCAAATGTTGTTTTAGATCAGAACAAACATGGCAGATGAGGGTATACACAGGCTGCATGCCAAACCACCCTGCAGCCATACAAGCACCCATAATGCATACAGCATGCAGTCAATAGGGTGCAACCACAGATCACTGTGCTATGCAGCAATGCCATTATCTGTATCTGTATCTGTGCCTGTTAGAAGCTCAAAATATCTGTTATAATAAAATAACTGTTTTACCACTCCTTTAAGTGACATGTCATTATACCTGTATGATTTAAGAACAATTAAGAACAATAAAGGAAATCTCAAGTTTTAAATGCATTTACACCATATGGACAAAAGTATTTGGGACACCTGCTCATTCATTGTTTCTTCCAAAACACTGGATATATATATATCCTACTTTTGTTGGAGTAACTGTTTCTACTGCCCAGCAACGGCTTTCTGCTGGAGTTTGGAGCATTTGATTGCATTCAGTGATAACCGCGTTAGTAAGGTCAGGATTCAACAGCCTCAAAATCAGACCAATTATCTTGTCAATTAAGGCGTGTACTGGCAATTCCGTTTTATTTATATAGTGTTTCATTTGCATATTTATAGAGATCGGGGTCTGAGCCTCTCTTGAGCAAGCCAGTGGCAACTGTGGCAAGGAAAAACTCCCTCAGATTGAGAGGAAGAAACCTCCAGTGCTACCTAGACTCCTCTGGCTGACACCAGAAAGCACAGAAATAAGCAAAACAGAAAAAAACAACAATAAAACAATACTGAATTAAGAGAATATGGAAAATGTGCCACCAAAGATATAAATATGAGTGAAATGGGAAAGTCCATGGAGGCAAGCATACAGTCACAAGCACAACCATGCAGTAAAGTGAGGATGAATTAATGCAAGGCCCCAGAGCAGGCCAGCGGGCAGCAGGGTAGTGGAGAGCCAGGTCTGGCGGTACCGGGATAGAACAGTTGGAACTAGACATGTCAGTACATGGGAAATAGAGAGAAAGAAAACAGAAAGATAGAAAAAACACAAGGGGTAAGGAGGAACGCAACAAAACAGCAATAATAATGATCAGAAACCTGTAATCTGAGCAGTACAGAACAGTGTAAGTATGACAGCATGGAAAATGGTACAGTACACAGGTGAATTAACTGGAAGTTTGAGCAAAAAGGTATGTTTTTAAATCTAGATTTAAACATTATGGGCCCTATTTTAGCGATCTTTTGATGAGCCATCAACTGGGCACTGCTCAGCTTGATTTAAGGCTTCAGTGTGTCTTTGCTATCGTATCAACGGAGAAGTAGGCCTTGCGCGGCTCAAAACATTTAAAAGGCATGTACTAAATCTCTTAATTAGTCATGGGTGTGTTTTGTGCATAGCGTGCAATTAACCATTCAGCGTGTCACTTGCTGTTCTCTTTAAGAGCCAGGTGCGGTCTGACTTTGGCGGATTGCTATTTCAATGGCGCAAAGCAAGGGTGTGTCCTGTGTTGACAATTTACTGCAAAGATTGAAATGAACGTCTGACTGTTGACGTCTGTCTAGGTTGTTTTCAGTCAGTAGCGCTCATGTGTTTTCCATTGCCAAGACAGCAATACAGCAGAAATTTACCTGAACACACCTCATTTCGAGAGCACCACATCCAATCCAATTGCTATTTAAATGACTGTTAGAAAAATAAACTGTTAGGAGGCTGATAGCAATGAGCATCACAATGTGCTTTGTGCAGGGTGCAAGATAGGGCTCTGAGAGTGAGTCCCGAATAGATGGTTATTATGATACAGGGGTATAAGTCAATATAATTCGATGTTCTGTCACATTTTAAAACAAATAACTGTCATAATACAAAGAAACACACCATCACATGCATAATTTCTGAGCAAAGGAAAAGTTTACCTTTTCCTATCAGAATCGATACAGTACGGATCAATACAGCATTGTGAAACAATATCGCAACACTCTGACATATCAATTATTTGGTTAAAAATCTAAAAGATCACATTGTGTTGATATATATTTTATTTATGTTTAATTCACAGTACAATATCTCAATACATATTAAATCTATCTGTAAAAAATGTCCTCTTTTGCATCAGTAGGCCACATTAGTCTAGTTTAAATGAACTGACTTGACCGTATTTTCCAGCGCTGCACGAGGGTCTTTAGTATAATGCTAATTGCGGGATCTTATAAACATTGATTGCTACTGCATTAGAGCATAATTAAAAGTGAAAGTCATGGAAGTCCTCTTGGGGTCTCGGATGCATCGGTGGGAGGACCCCTTTAACTGGCTCTAAGTACTCCTCTTCTCAGATTTAATTATCACCATTAAATATTCAATGATCAATAACGTTAGCTGGGGCCGATCAATAGGTGCGGCTGCATGAGAAGGACAATGAGCATAAGTTAATATTTGCATTTCAAAGTGTCTGGTGTCACGTGGCCCCATTGGAAATCCATAGCGCTCTGCACGGCTCTATTTCATGCGGCTCTGTTACTGCTCTTTAAGGCTGACTGCTATCGATTCAGTATTCAGTATTTACGACCTGGAAGCAGCCGTACGTTTAAAGTGTCAAAATGTTTTTAGCAAGCTGATACTCTCTCCAGTCACTCTGCTTTTTCTTCCTCCCTCTGCCTCTCCCGATCACATTCATCCATTTTTCTTCTCCCCTAGCCTTTCTCTGGGCCTCTCTTTTTCTTAACACTATGCTTTTAAATGGTTCCTATCTACTTTTCCTTCTTACACTATATGAACAAAGGTATTGGGACACCTGCGCAGTCACCTGCTTGTTTCTTCTGAAATCAAGGGGATTATTAATTCAAAAATGATGTATCCTGCTGTTGTTGGAGTAACTGTCTCTACTGTCCAGGGAATGTTCTAGTCTTCTAGATTTTGGGACATTGCTTTGAGGATTTGATGACCACCCCACCACATCCTTAACTCCTCCCAAAAGTACTGGATGGAGCACCATCATTCCAGAGACACAGTTCCACTGCTCCACACCTCAATGCAGGGGACCATTATACCCCTCTAGCCCATGCCAGGCATTAGGCATGGTGCTATAGGTACCATAATATTTCCAGTACCTTTCTAAAGTGACTGGACAGGTTGTGTGTGCACTTGAGTGCTGTGTCAGCAATGAGTGCCACTTAAAGTAGCTAAATGCATTTATTATTTATTAGGGCTGTCCACAAACATTTGGACAAATGGTGTACAAACGATTTATATCTGTCTTTAATAACGATAATCTCTCTATGATTAAGAGGAAGCTCATACTCTCGCGAGCCTCTGTGGCCTTTTTGGAGGGTACTTTCCAAAGCCCTTATGCCTAAATGTTCAAGAGACCTCCAGTACTTACAGGATTCAACACTGAAGCCACTAATGCATTGTATACAAATTTTATCACATTACATCTTTTGACATAATCTCTGTACTGTATTTTTGTGCTTTTTCTGATCGACCTTTTCTGGTTTTAGCTTGTGGGCCGAGTTTTCTGGGCTTGGGGTTTTCTACCTGATCATGTTTTATTTGTATGTGACTGTAAGATCTGCAGGCAACAGGCAGTGTGTGTGCTGCACACTCCAGGGGTCTAGGGTTCGATCCTTGATCTGGTCACTGCCTGTGAGTAGAAGATGCATAAGAGGATAGGTGGATGGAAGTTCTTCAAGGCCCAGGTCTCCAAATGTGCTTCTGTGAGGAGCTTGGTGGGCTGCATCTCTTGTTTTCTTCCAAAAACACATGATGGGCAAATAAATTGTGAGTTTGTGGTACTCTGTGATGGACTGCACCTTGTCCAGGGGTATTCCTTCCTTGTACCCAATGATTCCAGGTTAGTTCCAGACCCAACACGACCCAAACCAGAAAGAGGTGCATAAGACGATGTCTAGATGGACGTTCCTCAAAGCCCAGAGCTTCAAATGTGCTTCTGTATAGAGTTTGGTGGGCTGCATCCAGGAATCCAGGTTTTCTACCTAAAACACATGGCAGGTGACTGTGCTACATTGCTCCTAGGTGTGAGTGTGTGTGACCTTGGGATGGACTGCACCTTGTCCAGAGGATATTCCTGCCTTGTGCTCATTCTGGTCTGGTCTATCTCTCGATGTCTCTCTCTCTACCTCGCTCTCTCTCTCTTAATTAAAACCTGTCATCTTCCCCCTCAATATTGCACCATGTGTATGTGTATGCATGTGTGTGATAGTGAGAGTGAGTGTGTGTGTGTGTGTGTGTGTGTGTGTGTGTATTATTCAAATAGATGCCTCCACACAGCTAAGGGAATACCTCTAGCCACTTCAAAGTGTGTGTAACCCCCCTTGCGGAGGCCTGGTCCCGAAGGAGCTCTGTTTTGTTTACCTGCTCGGTTTCTAATGGGATGTTTTTTGCCCTAGATCTCTCCAACCATCAGGCCTCCATTTGCCGGTTTTATGCTCCTTCAAACACCTGCTCAGGTTGAGCCAGGCCTTTGATCCTATAGCCATGCATTGGCTTCGATACGAGCAGCAGTTGTTTGATCTCAGTAAAACTGATCAATTTGCCCTTTTTGCTCAATTAATATGAGGTAAACAGACCAGCAACAAACATGAGGTGTATTTTGGCACCTGGTCATTGATTGCACATCTTAACAAGCCGAGGAATGAGTCAAACGCACAGAAACCTGCACACACATTCAATACTTTAAGTTTCGTAGCTTACAAACTTTCGGCACTCTCTTTCATATCCTCTGCTGCTCCTCCATTTTTTCATATAAAAGACATCATGCTCTTTGACAGCTCTACTACATGAATCGGATACATTTTGAATTTGAATATGAATATAAATTTTTGAATCTTTGGCTTTTATTCCATTTCAAAAGCATGATGTAATCAGTCTAGTCTGTAAATCAGTTTTTTTAATGCTACGCGGTGATGCAATGATCATTTTACAGGCAGAAATATTGATATGCGGGTAATAGATTATATGATTTCATGCGTTTGTCTCCTATTGACTCATCTCAATTTATGTCTCTCTCCACCGACATGCATTGATTAGAAATAACGCTATATCAGTAACGGTGCTTTACTAAATTGTCCATAATGACATATGAATATAAATATAGGGTTTGGCTCAGCGCCAAATTGTACCAATAACTATTGATCCTGAAATAGATATTGACTTCTTTTGTTTCATTTGAATATGTTTTTTCATTACTTAGCATGCATGTCCTATTCCTTCCCTTTCCCTTTTTCCTTTCCTACATAATTGTAACATTAAAAGGACACATGCACCTCTCCCCTCATGCTCATCTGCATAATGCGCTGTAGTTACAGGGAGGAATGAAAAAATCTTTCTCCTTGAAGGTCGACACAGGAACCCAGACAGATTAATCAATACTATGTGAGTGAGGTGTGTGTGCCTGTGTGTGCGACAGAGAAAAATCAAGAGAGAAAGACGCTCTTGCTTATACAGCTCTGTCTATAGTTGTGTTTACATTAGGGATATAACTGAGCATGAATACATTATTTGGAATGAACAAATAATGCATTCTAAAATAGATACAAATGCAGGTACGTACCGGAGGGTCCCTAAAAGCTTTTGTATTGTGTAGATCCCAGTTTTTGATCAGTAGGAACCGCCTTTCAACATACCAGACATGAACTTGAGACCTTGAGACTTGTACATCTGTATCTGCATCTAAATACTTTACTGAAACTTCCTTTCTCGTTTCTTCCCTTGATTCTGCCTGACACAGGTTTCTAGGTGCCAATGAATCAACATGACTAGTAGATCAGGCAAAGTCTGCTAGGAAAGGATGTAAATCAGGTGAGCTGCTGGTGAAACTGAGCAAATCCATTCAGTGTCTGGAGTTCATATAGAAGTCAGTAAACAAATATGTGTACTTCTAACTGTAACTCTAACACATCAATAACTTTACTGAAACAATACATTTTGGTTGCGTATTATTGTCTTGTGCTTCTTTAAAACTAAAATTTAGTGTTGTATTACCCCTTTTCACAGGCTGATGAGTGACTGCTATTTCCTGAACCTACTTGTCTCTATTGATAACGTAATGCCTCATATATGTTGTTACATTTACGTAATAAACATGATCTAACAAAGACTAAAAAATATCGTTTTTTATGTTAAGAAACTATGATTCTAAACAAGCAAACACATGAATAACAATGTAAGTCTCATATCTTTTCACATATAATAATTACAAACAGTTACAAGCACTTAACAATCTGAATAACCTTGTGTACTCAACCGGGAAAAAAAAATTTAATAAAAAAATAAAAATATAAAATATTATAATTGCAGTCTGAACATGCAAACAACAGCACAGGTGAAGCTGGGAGAAATAAGGCTATGACCAGCCTTTATGTGGCGAAGCTTTAAATTTTACAGGCATGGCTTCCTGGATAGACAAACAGGCAGACTGACAAACGAATGTTCATATGAATTGAGAACAAACCCGCAGAGAGACTATGTGCTTGCTCTTAAGATGCCCTGGGACATGAAATGTGATCATTGTTAAGTTCTTTTTAAGACTACACGAAAGACCAAAAGTATAGAACAGTGCAGGCAGTTAGCTGTTAAATTAGGATCTGATTTTCATAATTCCATATTAGCAACCAGATGTCAAATTATACTGTAAATGCTGTTATATTTTTTGTACTTTGGGGTACAATCAGGACATGAGCCGTGTGTAATATACTGCTCCAAAGAGAGTTGAGGAAGGTTAAATGCATGTGGTTTAAATCTCATCATAATATTACATGGGATCACATGGCCAGGTGTTAACAGGATTTCTGTCTCTGATGCTTATATAATTTACCTGTTAACATGTTTCTGGGCCTTCCACTAGGAGCCAATCCCCCAGTTCTGGGTGCTGCTGCTGGTGATGCAGCCGAGGGCTCATCCGTCATGATGGCTGCGGACACTCCGGGCAGTAAGTTTAGCTTCAATTGCTCCCAACAGTGTTTTTAAATCTGCCAAAAATCAATAGTGCTTTTACTGTCACATCAGATGGGAGGGGAGCCGTATTGATGTCCAGATGTCATTCTGAAGTGGACTTGAAACCTCTAGCTCTCTTCTTGTAGAGAATGCGTGGTCTAATGTGGTCTCACAGACCATCTTGTTGTTTGTTTTAAAGAGTTAGCATAGTTTTCTGCCACTTGGTGGTGTTTATGGGGTGTTTGAGGACACTAGCTATGTTCCATCATGCCTAGTTTACTCAACAGGGCTTATTTTAAAGCCCCTTATTGATCCTGCCCTCAAAGAAAGCTCTTTAAATGAATACAATCTTAATACGTTATCACTGTAAGCTCCTACACAAGGCGAGCGAGCTTGGCTAGCATGGGGCAAAGGCAATTTATCAGGCAATTCAATCAGAGAAGGTAAAGTTAAACATGATTCAATAAGGGTGGTCTTACTGCAGAAGATCCACAGAACTGGATAGGGAAAGAAAGATAGGGGGAGGTGGAGAGGGACGGTATAAAAGAAGAGAGTAACAGTCCTGGACTAAGATGAGCAAGAGCGGGGAAGAACAGAGATAAAGAGATAAAGGGAAAGATGGATAACGAGATAGATAGATATTGAGTGATGGCAGATATCAGAGAATTAGAGTGCATAGCCTGAAGAATCCTCACCTTTGGTTCTGTGATTAAAGATTCTCTCTTTCATTGTCTCACTCTTTCTACCCCAGTCTTGGTTCTTAAATATCCAATTCCCTGATAGCAAACCTGGACCACATCTGGCATTTTGGACCCCAATCTTTTCTATTCCCTTGATTCACAATTTCTGAATCAAAATGAAATTTGATCATATGCATAAGCAGCCATTTAGCATAACCAAGCAGTATATATATATATATATATATATATATATATATATATATATATATATATATATATATATATATATAATACATTATGATAATAACAATTACTGCACTCTTAAAAACAAAGGTGCTCCAGAGAAGAAGAATCACTTTGCAATTAAGATGTGTGAGTAAGATGAATATAGACCAACCCGCATACACATACAAAGAGTACCTATGCAACCGAGACAAGCGAGACAAGAAATCAAACAATTTGAACCTTCACCTACCTCAATCTAACCTTAACTTAACTTACCCTACCCCAAGCTAACTATTCTAACTATAGTAGAATGTGAATTTCTGCAGGAGATTCCCTCCATTAATCCCTTTTTAGAAGCTCCGTAACAGAAAAAAGCAGCAGGAATGTAGCTGTAGTCACGCTGTTTTCTTAATTCCACCTGGTTGCCCAGGGAGTTGGCTCCGCCCCTGCCTTATATGTACAGCTTGATCTGCTAGGTACAGATGTAGCTGGACCTGTGCTGAAGACTTAAACTTGCACTAAAGATACTCTCTCTATTTCTCTTTCTATGTCTCCACTCTTCCATAGCAGCATTTCAGAGCTTTGTGGCAGCAGAAGGTCCATAATCCAGTTGTGAATGGCTACCATGGAGCTGGTTCTGGGGCTGATGCTTAGCTAGATGTAGATGTAGATGTAGCTTTTTCTTATACTCTCTCTCCCTCTCTCTCTCCCCCTCTCTCTCTCTCTCTCTCTCTCTCTCTCTTTCTCTCGCACTCTCTGTGCCCCATTGAATGCACTGCATATGTCATTATTTATTTAGCCGTTAAGTGTTTAAGGTGGAAGACTCCGCAGGGACTGAAGGATGCTGATAAAAAATATTCCGACTAGAAATACACAACCAGCATGACAGGGAAGCAGCGAACGATTGGAGTGGTGGTGTATTTTCATCATTTGTTTTCAACCTATAAATGCATCCATAAAGATAGCACCAGCTGCAGTAGCAAAGCCTTCAAAGTGCCTCATGGATCATAAAGCAAATGCGAGGGATGATGGTATTATGAGGTGATGCGGCTGTAGAAAGTGAATGGGGGTTAAGAGGGTATCATATTTGTTATTTATTGGTGTAATGTGAGACCTGCATGAATAAGTCATCAGTGACTGGGGGGTCCCCAAAGCGATGAGGAGCAGTGGGAGGAGGGCAGGGGTGTTGGCCTGAAGCTATTGGCCTTTGAGATGACACCACTGTCAGATCCCTAGGTCAGAGGTCTCCCAAGGGATCATGGAGAGAGCCATCAACTCTGCTGAAAGAGAACTGATTTGTGCTGAGTCGGGTCAAGCCTTATCAGTCTGGTCTTATCAAATAGACAAGCCATTCCTGCCATGCAATGATGATAAAGCATTATTGTAGGTATGGGGAATATTGGAAATGCTGCTCTGTATGCTGCAGTTCCACCAGAGCAAAAAGTTCTGAATTAAAGAATGCATTTTAACCCCTTAAACAGCCTAGGGCCTGCTGATGGGCCAAAAGTGTTGTTACAAACTTCTATTACCAAAGAATAGCCCCATTCAGTTTGTACAAAAGACCTGTAGTTGCCGAATAATACACCTTAGTGTGTAATAAGCCTTTCTGCGTTAAGGGGACAACCCTATTGAACGGGTTGAGCATTTCAGTGTATCTCATTTGGTGAAATTTGGTGAACTTTGACACTTTCTCAACCAGTAGCACATTGTGTTGACTTCTGTATAGGTGCCCTTTCTTAGGTCCCTAAGAAACAAAAAAAGAAGGACAGTTAGCAGTGGCTAAGCATGACCTGTGGGCATCTCTACCCCACTGGCTGTACATAAACACCTAAAAAATAATACGGTTAGCCACTGCTAATGTTTACAGCTGGTAAGTTAAACAGACTGCTCACTATGTTAGCTCTTTGGCTAATCAAGCTGCACCCGTCACCCAACTGCTGAGTTGATTTGGAGCTCAGCACTTTTTAGGTTGTAGGTTTTTAGGGAGCACAGAGACATTTGTTGGGAGGCACCAATAATAATGACCTCAGTCTTAACGTGACTTAAGCCCACTGAGTCTTGCTCTTAAACAAGACCACCACACTGGTCTCCATGTTCTGCTTGACGTAAAAGCTGTATATACAGTCATGGTGCATTATACCTTGAGCACAGCATACTCAAGGACACCATGACAGAGGACACAGGATAAGCTTGGACAGTCAAACCTGCAAGCCTTTGGTACTCTGTCAGCATCCCTGGGCTTATCCTGGGAATTCAACCAGCAGCTCTCTGGAGTCCATGCACTCTGAGCCATCACCACATGAGCAACTCACAGCCAGCATTTAGTCCAGTTCCAATGTATTTCACACTCTTTTTTTGTGAGCTGCATGATTTCACACAGGCATTGCTCTCATTTCAAAGCCTTATAACCCTTTTTGAGGCCAGCTGCTTTTTGCGTCATCTGAACATTCCATGATTTCCAACAGACCATGTCAAAGCGTCCAAAATTACAATACTATGCTGTAATGTTACTTCTCATAAAAAGTTACTGTTTTAAAGCTATGAGGTTTCATAATGGTAGGGGTATGTATATCTAAACAGTTAGTTATTTGGTTGTTTGTTTTGTTTATTAGATATGAATTTTTCTTTTTGGTTTATTTATTATTAAATATCCACACAATTTAAAGGATGGCTGCTCTGATCAACTGATGACAAATGTTTTTTTTTTCTTAGAATAAATTTAGTTTTATATTCGATTTTCCTTGGAAATTATTTATTTATTTATTTATTTATTTTTGGACAGCAAGACATATTGACAGTACAAGTATCAGTGCTATGTAGATGTTTAAGTTAAAAGTCAGGATGGACGTGAGAAAGAGAAAGAGAGATGATCTCTACTGAGCAAAACTCTATTGAGATTAATGACCAGTATGCTCTGCACTATAATAATCTAGTCTGGCAGTATATAAGTGTATTCATCATGCCCATGGGCCCTGCAGCACAGTCCTCCAGCGGCATCCAGACTGTTCTCCCAGGCTTCCCCATTTCTCCCATCTTTCTCTACACTAACTAAACTAGTCTACACTTTATTTACTTTTCTCTTCCCTTTTCCCTCTCTCTCTCTTTCTACCTCTGCCTAGTTTAGCAAGCTTCGGCCAGGGCTTCTGTCGAACATAAAGTGTCCCGTCAGGGAATCAGCCTCACTCGTGAAGCACATCAAAAAATGAAGACACAAACCTGTATTGATCAAAGGGCCTCAGGTTTGAAGTTGTCTGGGCTTTGTCTGCAAGCAGCCGGCGTCCGGTGAGAGCAGCCCGTGCCTCTGCAGCTGCGCTATTATTTTGGAAAATCAAACCTGCTGAGATCCACCAGCACCCATTTTTGATGAACCGCACGCACCAAAAGCTGTAGTCCTGCAGATCACATTGATGGGCTGTTGGCTTGTTTTATCGTATGAAAGTCCGGCCTATAGTAGTAGTATAGTAACGGACTGCTTTTGTTTAAGAAAATGAATTGAATTCTCATCTGTGTGACCCTCTCCATGTGCACTACTTTAGTAGCTTGGAATTTATCCAGCACTTACAGAATATTTGTGATCAAAATGATTTTTTTTTATTAAAAACAATGCTAATATAATGTAGAATAATTTGTTAGACCTAGAATGTGCTTATACAAACATACATGAATATATACAATATCATCTACCCCCCTCACTATATTGCTCCATAACTGATGACACTGTAGTTCTATTTCCACATCAATCTCATGAAAGTCATATTCGTGCAGTACTTCTGAATCCACAGTGAAGCCACAAAATGAATGGGATATTTAGATTAAACTGCTCTTAATGGAATTCTTACACATTACAGCACTGCTTGCCCTCTTATGAATTGCCTATCCTCTTGGTGCTGCATGCTATTCTAAATGGTGACTGTCGCAACTCACTAAGCTTAACCTGGTAAAAGTTATTAATGAGAGTAATAAAGAGCAAATTACACCATGGAAAGTTATGAAAAAATAAATATCCTTCATCTTGATGAGTTTTTCTTTGTCCTTGCTGTCTTCACAGACATTAAAACAACACCATATTGCTTTAAAACGGATCTTTCTTGCTTGTACCAAAATGAACTTGGGTCGACAATGGTGGATATTGTTGTAGTTGAAGTCTTTTTGGGCAGGTTTCTCAGATACAAGTGTAGTCCTGCAATAAAGTGCCTGAAATATCACTTGAGTTTGCTTCAAATAATCATTTTATTTTTACCACCTTTCACATGACATTTTATTATTTTTGTGCCAGTAAAAAAACATAATAATGGATATATCACTAATAAAACTATTTCACTGAGGGGGGGCTTGCACCTTGCAGAATTTATTCTTCCACTTTGTTTCACCTAAACAAAACTGAATCTGAAGATCAATCGTGAAGATCAACCATGGCGGGCAAAAAGCAGGAGATATCGCAAAATCCACTGATATTGTACATAATTAAAAAATGATGACCGGATGCATTTTTCTACATCCCAGGAAATAGAGGACTTTTGGTCACCCTATATTATCAATACTGAACAAGAGTCACATATTTATGAATATTTCATGAACTTAGTCAAGACAAATCCTATCCCAAACAGTACTAAGAAGCACAGAGGATTTGAATGTCCTAGAGCTAGCTTAGCAGTCTAGTAATTTAACTCACCACAGAACAGCTTGGATTCTGTCTTTCTGTCACTCCAGCAGAAGAAAAAAGCTCAAAGACTTTGAGTGTGGTGCTTTTGAGTCACCCTGGTTCTGGTGTTTCGGTGATACCATTGCATAGCAGTAACTCATTTGTTGTGGGACTACATTTTGGCAGAAGGAACTGGCAAGATTTTTGTAAAAACTGATTGTGTAAAAGCAATTGAACACTTAAGGTTGTGTGTTATCATGAATAACAGCATGGCTCATCCCTGCAACCAAATCACAGTTCTAATGTTATCCATGCAAAAATCAGAACAGCGCTAAGAGTGCACAGAGGAGTTGGATGTTCTTGAGCTAGCTTAGCAGAGTTAGCAATTTAGGTCTACTCATCACAGAACAACAACTGGATTCTGTGTTTCTGTCACTCCAAAAAAAAAAAAAAGACTCAAAGACTTTGAGTGTGGTGCTTTTGAGTCTCCCCTCAGATGTGTGGTTGGGTCTAGGCTAAGGTAGTTCGGTTTGTTTTTGAGGGAGTGAACCTTGGAGCGAAGAGATGGTAAAAGCTGATACCCATTTGCTTTCCTGGTTTTGGCTTCATCGCAATTCACCTTTTAGCTCCCCATCTGTGGATACTGGCACTGGAAAAGCCGTGGTGACAAGGCCTGGTTTGCGTGGCAGTTTTCCTTTAACTAGCAGAGTCTGGTGGTGATGTGCTGCTCTCTAGTATCAACAACACCATGTGCTCCCGAAGGGGCCATTGCATTTTACCTGCATTGCCAGGTGTGACTAGAACTGGCAAGGTTTTCGCTAGTGGGGTGGGTGTATGTACATTTTTAGGGGCGTAAAAAAAAATAGCCATGGCTCTTGCGTAGCAATTTTGGGGTTTCAGAATTGGCCCGTTTTACAGCACTGTTTTGGTTATACTGGATTGTTTTTCCAATGAAGATACAACAGTGTTTGAGCTTTGTGGTTTGGCACTTCCATGTACCAACCCCTATTATTCAACTATGCCAAGGAAAATACAGATTTTCATTCCAGGGCAACTTTAATCATTATTAATAGCTAACCTGTTCTACAATGTAATTCCAAAAACTGTAAGAACCACACACACACATGCTAACCTATAGCCTATTTCCAATGTGTCTTCAAGTCTGGTCCTCATCCCTGCCCCCCGAAGCCTCAGACAGCCCCTTCCTGGGCTGTGTGTGTGTGTGTGTGTGTATGTGCGTGCATGTGTTTGTGTGTGTAGCCGTAAGTGTATTGATCCCCCCACCCTCTCTATAATGAAGTGCTCAGCACAGCTTCATTATGGTGGCCAGCTGCCATTGGCTGGAGGTAATATGAAATTAGGCAGCGTGCAGGCAGCCTGTCAGTATTGATTTCCCTACCCAGATTACTTGTTACAAAAGAATAGAGCTGTCTGTGCCATAATTGAACAAGTTAACTCCTTGTCTCATAAAATGTAAGCCTGTATCGATTCAGCGCGGCCTGGTTTTCATGCAGAAGAAAAGAAACTTGTAAAGTCGCGCAGTCTTGAAGAGATGCTGATGGTATTTGTTCTTCCCCCTCCCTCTCTCTCTCTTTCTCTCTCTCTCTCTCTCTGATGATAATGTTCAGTAACAGCAGGCTTGAACACTATCTTGCTGACTTAAGGAAAAGGTAAATGAGTTTGTGTTCTGGCCTGCTTGTTTTTTTCCCCTTTTCGTTCTTTCTCTCAAGAGTGCATCCACTTACTTCGGTACCGCTGTTCCCCCAGAGTGACTGTTGTATTTGTTTACGTATCATTTTATCCATACAGTGCACTTCTGCTACACTTACAGCTTAGTCAGGCTGATGCTTGTTTTGTGTTGTGTGTGGCTGCCAGTGTGTGTTTGTGTTAGTTTACTGTTACAGTGAGGAAGTCCACAAAGAATTTAGCTGTCAGACAGTGTATGAATCTGAACCGCTCGATTTGTGTTGACTGTGATGTATCCTTAATTGACCTACTCCATGCTCCGCCCACACACGCATTCCTTGATAGCAGTTGGACAAGCTTTACAGAACACTGGCAAAAGCCATTAAACCAAACGGATTTAAGCTTCAGTTTAGAGCCTGTTCCATGGACTATGCATTGTTGACTTCGGCGTAAGCAGTCATTTGGAGCCCCTTGTGGCTGGGACATACTTCATTAGGCCTACTATTTAATGTAGGTGTTGTATTTTTATATTTTCAACACAATCTGATGAGTTGAGAAGCGTTTTCACACTGGAACTGTATCACTCCCCTGATGCTTTGATAACAATTGAAAAGGCTGAGCTCACCCAAGGTTTTTTCGAGAGTTTGGGGAGAGGGTTTTGGGGCTGTACGCATAAACAGACGGCATGTTGAGTGTTACGAGAACTCCCATTCATATTTCCACCGGTGGCTAGTCTTCTCATTTATAACGCCTCTGGCTTAACTTCCAACAGTTCTATGGCTCTATCTGTACTATGAAAGGTTAGCTTAATAGTATCAGTATCTTAGATTGCATACAGGGCTCAACAGGTACCCTGGAATTGTATGAAATGTCAGTCAGTGTAATCATGTTACAGAGGTAGGCCTTGGTGAATGTTCATGTAAATTACTATTATAGCATATTGTGCTGGCATAGATGAGGAATGAATCCCAGCTTTCTGTGGGGTAGCTGTAGCCTAAGGCTTAGATAAGTGGGCTTGGGACTGAAAGACTGCTGGTTTGATCCCCAGGACTGGCAGGAACTGAAAACTGGGAAACTGTCTCCCTCAATATTCATTCAAGGGACCTGACTCTCAATTGCTCCCCAGGGGCTAAAGTCACTGCCCACAGATTTGATGTTTTGTTTACCTTTGATTCCATTTTATATAACATATTATGACTGGGCCCAACATAGGATGCTGCAAAGAGAATGCATATGGAGTATTCAAAAGTGATGCTGGATGAGCTGGCCACCATACAATTAACCCACACCCTTTACATACTTCCAAAGGAATGAATGCTCACTTTGCTTTTAGTCCAGGAGCTTCATCCTCTACAGTACAAGGAGCTCGGCAGACAGAGGTATAATTGAGATAAAGGGAGTGACAGAGAGAAAATTGAGATAGAGTGTGAGAGAGAGGAGGGGGGAGGGGGTATGCATCCCAGAGCAGGAGTGCAGAGAGGAACGCAGACCTATTTAAAGCTGCAGTAAGCAGATGAGTACTTATTCCACACTGTTACTCCTGCTAATTACAGAATGGACCCCAGTCGAGCGGAAAATGCGTGCACTATTTCAACACAAGCAGCAGAATCACCCAGTGGGGGCTATGCTGAGCTACACTCATTTGAGTGGGGAAGGGGGGTCACTGGGTATTGGGTGGGGGGTGTGGAAGGGGGTAAAAAATAGTTCAGCGTGCACGTTTAGCTGTTGTTCCTATCACAGCCGTACGTTAGGTACAGCGTTTTCCCTATGTGGGGGTTAGGGGTTAATGAAACGCTCCCTCTGTCTCTGCCTCTCTTCCTCTGCCCTCGGCGGAGTGATAAGTAGCTAACCAATGGAGCCTGTAATTACAATCTTACAGAAACTGGCCCGATCTGTATATAAATCTCACCATCCAATTACAAGATGTAATAATTCTGCACTCAAGCTGGTAATGAGCTCTAATACTGGCGCATGTGATAATCCCCTCTGGATGCCGGCTTGATCAGATGTTGGCTTTGTAATTAGACTGGCAGAAAATCATTATTTCGTATTCGGGAAAAGGAGTTGGGGGGGTGAGGTTGGTGGGAAGTTAATTTTGCCCCCGTTCTCCGAAGCGAAGACAAGAATTTAATGATTTAATCATGATTGTTAGCTATTTTGCAATCAATTTGTAATGATTGTGTCGCAACAGAGGGTTTTGCCGGGAGAAAGACCCGGAAAGCATGAGGGTGTCGCTGATATGGCATGCCGGCTCATGTTTGTGTGTGTGTGTGTGTGCGCGTGTGTATGGGTAGGTGGATGGATGTAGGTGTTGACAGTAATAGTGAATGCTAGGAATACTGAAGACACTACAGTCCCCATACTGTCTCACTTTCTGCAAATGTGATGATGCACAAATGCTGACTTAGACATTTGTGCTAATTTATTAAAAATCTAAATGTACACAAGTGTGAACACCCTTTGATATGACACCCAAAAGTGAGGTGAGGTGCCTTTTGCTTCCTCTGATACTGCTTGGGATGTTTCTACAACTAATTGATTGGGTATGACTGGGGATTGCCGACACCTGCCTATATAAGGTCCCACAGCTGACAGTGCATGTCAGAGCGAACTTCAAGCCATGGGGTCAAAGGAAGTATCTGCAGACCTCAGAAGCAGGATTGTGTCAAGGCATAGATCTGGAGATGGGTAGCTTTATAAACCCTAAAGAGCACAGTGGTGACCATCATTTGTAAATGTTAGAAGTTTGGAACCACCTGGCCGTCTGGCCAAACAGAGCTATTGGGGAAGATGGGCCTTGGCCAGGGAGATGAGCATGAACCCGAGGATCAGTCTTAACAGATTCCAGCATATCCTTGTGGAGTTGTAAAAACCTTTCAGAAGATCAGTCTTTCAGCAGCACTCCACAAATTGCACCTTTATGGTAGAGTGGCCAGACGGAAGCCAATGTTTTTTTGTTTTTTTTTTATCATTTTTTTGAATGCTTAGGCCACACCCACTTCAGATACAGATATAAAAACCATTCAGTAATATTTTCCACAGACAAATCATGAACATATTTCTGAGATACTAAAAAACAACAATAATAATTTGCCTTGGAAATGTTCAGATTGGGTCCTCTCTATCTAATCCCCAAGTGGATCCTAGTTGGGTTAACTTTTGTGCTCAGTGGGCTTCGAAAAAAAAAAAAAAAAGAAATATCTTTTGAATATCCCAGTTGAGGTTGAAATTATGGATTCTAAATTCAAAGTGTCTCTGCTTTAAAGAGATTTGAAGATGAGACAGGACAGTGTATTGGCTGGCAGTCTTTGTATATCGCCCCTTCAGAGCCCGCCTTGCCAATATATCATAATGAGTGCAGCATATTGTATAACTGGCAGAGACTGGAAGCATCGTTACAGCGCGGTGGGCTGCTACATTATTGACAACTGCAGCTCATGAAAGCTCTTTTGCTAGGCTACAGGGAGCAAGGAGGGAACCCGTTAGGGCATGGACAAATATTATTAATGACTTAAGAGAATTGTTGTACTGCCCCAGTGCAATGTATTTTGTATATGATGAAAAAAAAAATCTTTACATCATTAGGAAATGTCACCCCCAGAA
Organism: Salminus brasiliensis; assembly: GCF_030463535.1. Classification (NCBI taxonomy): domain Eukaryota; kingdom Metazoa; phylum Chordata; class Actinopteri; order Characiformes; family Bryconidae; genus Salminus; species Salminus brasiliensis. The sequence continues at coordinate 15,894,266 of NC_132902.1, read as the reverse complement.
AGGATGAGTTGCACAATAAGATGTATAAAACACTACTTAATTGCAAATGCAGTTAATGCACTCTCTGCTTCAAGTCCTCAAGTCTATGATCTATGAGTGGCGTCTGTCTCATGCACTTTTGTAGACTCTTTTCTGTGGATAAAGGCCCCACTGGACGAATGGACACCAGCATTGTTTGGCTGGCTGGATTTGACTTCATACTGTAGGTTTTATCATTGACATATGCAGATTGATCTTATTAAATGTCCACATAACAATATCCTATAGGTAATAAAGTGGATAGCTAACAGTAGGTATCGCTGCAAAACCTGTTAAAGACAAGTGCATCTTTGTACATTAACCCTTTCGTTTCTGGCCATCTGTACTGGCCTGTCTAGAGTGAGTTCTTTAAGCTTGCGCATAGTTATGGTTTTAGAATGTGACCATAACACCAAATCCGATTTTTGACACAATTTGTATTATTAAATTATTAAACTGACTGAAGTGGCACCACATTTGCACAGTGTGCCTTCTGCATTAAGGTGAAACAGCCAACTAAACATGAGCAGAGAAACATGAACCTATTGGCAGGGGCATAGCATCAAATTCTGGATCAGCATCAAAGCCTGGTGAAGGCAGACTAAACCATTTCATGCAAGGGGTGGGGGTGCCTGTCTGGCTAGGACACACTATACCCAAAACATTACATTTACATTAGGTAGGAAAACGTATTAATATTTAAAGGAAAATAAAAACCCAGCCTTCTCAAGACCACCCCCCCCCCCCAACTTACAAGGACCCTGGCAACTTAGTCCCAATTTTCACCCCATTACAATGCCCCTGCCTAATGGCCATACCTAATGCCAGACTAGGGCATATAAGGCCCCCAGCATTGAGCTGTGGAGCAGTGGACTTCTCTGAAATGGTGGTCCATCCGATGCTTCATCCAATGCTTTTGGGATCTGATGCTTTTGGGATAGGGTGGGGTGGTGATCACCCAACATCCCAACCTCACTAGCACTCTTGTCGCTAAAGGCAATCAAATCCTCACTGCAGTGCTCCAAAGTCTCCCAAAAGTGTGCAATACTTGGCCAATATAGCACAGTTTCCATCTATTCCACATTCAACCTTACATGCTTGTAGCCCTTCAGAGTGGATAAAGTTATTTTCCCACTTTACCATCGTCCACTAAATACCTGTGAACACTACTGGAGCAAAGAGTTCTGGGGGAATGTAGAGCCATTTACATTCCATAAAGAACCATTTTTGTACAAAAGCCAACCTTTACATCCATGTTTTTACACCTTAAAGCAGCATTACACACAAATTGCTCCTGGGCTCCCCCTGCAGTCAGGAAGTGCAATTCCTGTACCCCTAAAGAACACACATTACATTTCTGGACAAGCTGAGAGAGCTGAAAGAAGCACATGGACTGAGGCGGTAGAGTAACATTAGAGGATTTTACACAAAAATGATTTTGGCAGTATTACAGTTAAGTACAACGTGGGTTCTCGCAAAGTGCAGTTTCTGGTGTGCTGAGCCCAGGGTAGCAACAATAGTGGCACTACTCACCCTATTACAAGTCAGTGGATCATCAACATGATTTTGAAGCTGTTTATTTATAGCAGAAATGCTCCATAATGTTGCTTTAAGGTTCTTCACGCAGACATCTTTAATGCAAAAAAATGGTTATTCATTAAATCAAATAAATAGCATCGCTTAAAGTAACCTTTGTAGCAGCTTTCTTTTTAAGAGTTTTCACACTTTCACACATCCTGTCTTTATGCAGAACATTGACAGTTTTGCAGATAGTGTGTGTGTGTGTGTGTGTTTGTGTGTAAGAAGGAGGAACAGTGCCAGGAGAGTAGATTTAGACAGTCCAGTCCTGTAACTCTCTCAGCTCATCCCTGTAATCTCAGGTGCTTTGAGTTGTGCAACTTATCGATACAGGATTGACTGCGGTCTTCTGAGGTTTGCTTTATAATTGAGATGCTTTGAAGTGCTATCCCAGCACTTCCCAGTGAGACCCACATTTTCAAAGAGCTGTTTTTCGTATCAATTATTATAAAGCGCTAACCGCTAATGTTTCAGCTCTTCCGAAATTACCCTCTCCAGTAATGGTGCTTTGTGTTAGAATCAGTGTGTGTGCCGTTTGCTCTAGGCCCAGTGGTCCGACTTTCAGTGCACCCGTTTCTCTCCTTTTCTCTCTGCCAGCCCACCTGCTCTAGCTTTCAAGTGCTCTTTGGAAACTACACTGTAAAGACTCTCTCTCTCTTGCCCTCTGCTCCCTTGGTACCTCTCTTACCTTCTCTTCTTTTGTGTTTGTCCCCTTTTTTACTCTCTCTGTCTCTCTCTCCCTCTGTCTCTCTCTCTCCCTCTCTCCTTATTACAGGAAGCTCATCTCCTTCTACCTGGATGAGCCTCTGCTCTACAGACCACTGGCACTCCGAGGAATGACCCAGTAAACAGCCCACTGAGCGAGAGAGGCTGGGATAAAAGAAAGAAAAATATAAAGAATGAAGGATATATGATGAAGATTACTCTGTACCACCACCACTGCTTCACGCGTCTTATTGGCTGTATCAACAGTATGAATAAATCATCTCACTATATTTGCTCAAGTGGTTCGGGCAATAGTGGAAATCAGAGTGAGCATATGAGCTGGCACCGTTCAGCTGGGAATAGATGCGCTCCAATCATACCCAGCGGACCAGCCAGGATAGCCCCACCTCCCACCTTTACCCCCTACCCCGTCTGAATAAAATATTACTGTGTCATGCCATAAAGATAATTAATCCTGTCTCATCTCCCCTCTTCACCGTAATTAAATTTGACCCACTTATGTTTTATGAATGCTTGAATAAACCTTACCAGCTGAGAAAGAAAACCTGACACACAGGCAAGAGAAATCTTAGGTACCAGATGAGCCGATGCCAAGAGGCTAAAGCACAGCTGAACAGCGGATATAACGGTTAAAGTTACACTTTACATAAAAGTTGCCTAACCAAGCATTTTTATGCTCTCGCTCTCTCTCGCTCTCTCTCTCGCTCTCTCTCCTTCCCCCCACATTTCTTACTGCCCCCTTCTTCCACTGTTGGAGACTGATTGCATGAAAGTAACATAATTGCATGCTATTTTTCTCTAATTCCTCTCCAAACAGCTATTAGGAGAAGGCTGTCATGCTATTTGAAGTGTACTCACACTTGCTAACTTATACTTACTTGAGATACATAAAGGCAAAACTAAGTGGTTGCTATGGTGTTTCTAGGTGGCTGCTATGGTATCACAAGTGGTTGTTATAGTGTAGCTAAGTGGTTGCTATGATATGTCAGGTGGTTATTACGGTGTTGACAGATCAAATCGGTAACATAATTACCCAATATAGATACCAGGCTAATATGTGGATGACTATAACAGGCTATCTCTCTTTTTCTGTAATTAATTTTTAACATTACTATTTAATTGGGAGGAATGGGACAAAATGTCATGCTTTAAAACCGAATGAGCAATTTGATCAGTTATCCTTCAGAGCAGCGGGTCAGAACAACAGGTCAGCGCAGCGTTTTACTGATTCATGATGCCAATTTAAGTCAAAGTCAAAGTAAAGTAACGCACATTATATTTGATCACTGACAGATGTCTGGGATGCAAAATTCTTGATTGTAATTGAACATCACTGAAATGAATGTCAAAGCGCTAGTGTTACCGGGCCTTAAGGCCTCCTGGTCAGTAATACAATGAACACCTTCACTACGGTGAAACCTTAGACCTTAGTTATTTTCTGGCCTAGTTGCCATTACAGCCCCATGAAAGTGAAATGGGGTTGACTTTTTCACTAATCCCTTTCTTTTTTCATTCTCCTCTGAAACATATTTCTGCTCTGGAACAAAGGAGAGGCTAATTATAGACATGTAGGAAGGAGATAAACGTACTGGGGTGATTGCGTAGTTGAGCTCGCAGTGGACAATGGTTACAGTAATGACAGCTTTATCTGGGCCCTGAATGTGTCTGTTAAAGCGGAAAGGCCGCAATTACGAAAGTGACGCCAGTTTAGCATGGGGTGCTGCAGGGTGTATGGGTAGTGCTTTGGCAGTGTGTGTGTGTGTGTGTGTGTGTGGTTAGGGAATTACATGGGGCGCACTTGAAAGGCAAAAAAGTAAACAGGAGAAAATAAACATGTCATGGGTTGTCCTGACACACCTTAACAGACTGCCTGTTTATTCTGTACTGATGAAAGTGTTGTATGTGGTTGCCCACTGATGATGACAATGAAATATACATTTATATATATATATATATATATATATATATATATATATTATCATGTTGTCAGTGTGTTCCAATATATAAATACACCCACTGAATTGCAGATATCTCATTTGTTTGTTTTGGAGTGTCTTTGTCTTTGACGTGAAATGATTACAGTGCTGATGTACGGCTCATGCTTTGGGAATTTGCTGTGTGTGTGCAGTGCGTCTGTGTGTATGTGTGCACATGCATTCATTCGGGACATAGAAAGTGCTTTCAAGTCTCTGAGGATCCATATCAGTTGCAGCAGAGACTGTTAGCACCGCAGGTTAGCATTAGCAACATTAACATCAAGAAAATCCTTAGAGAGAGAGACAGAGAGAGAAAGGGTGGGAGACTGAGAGGTACAGAAGACAGACAGGGAGAGAGAAGGCTTGTGGGGAGGTTGAGATTTAGAGCTGGGGAGAGAGAGAGACAGATAGAGACAGAGAGAGAGAGAGAGAGAGAGAGAGAGAGAGAGAGAGAGATGCTCATGGGAAAGCAAAGAGATTGAGAGTTAGAAAAGACAGACAGGAAGAGAGAGAGATAGAGAAGGCCTGAAAGCTCATGGGGAGATTGAGATTAAGAGGTGAAAAAAAAGAGAGAAAGATAGGGAGTGATGAGAGAGAGAGAGAGAGAGAGAGAGAGAGAGAGAGAGAGAGAGAGAGAAATAATAGAGAGCAACTGAAGGAGGCAGAGAATGCAGTTGAAGGTCAGAGGCAGGCAGTCTTCCATTAGCCAAGTCTCTGTTTACTCCACGCGAGGCCTCGCTGGGGATTTGGTGGCATATGCTGGTGCCCCCGGCAACCCAGTGATGGCCCACTTAGCGGGGCAGAAGCAGGGGGGCAGGCCGGGGCCGTGTCCCAGGGCAGTGCTCCGGGGCCTGGGTCATTTATCTAAACCCACTCCCTCACTCGCAGACACCCAGCGGAGCCTGCAGGCTTTCCACCTGACCTGCCCAAAAATCGTTTACTCTCTCAGGCATGTGTTTGTGTGTGTGTGTATGTGTGGATGTGTGTGTACACATACACACGTGTGCAATGCAGTGTTGTTCATGAGGAACATTTAGTTTGAGTTATCCATGTTGGCTTATCCATGCTCTGTCCCAGATATGTGATCTTTCATAGCTATTGTTGCAAGGTTGGACAAACTTACAGTCTAAGTAATGAGAACTTTTTAATTTTGGAAAAATATCCTAATGTAGAATATTGTGAAATATTTGTGAAATTATATATTTATAATCAGTTTTCTAATAACACAACATAGAGAGAGAATGGCATCTCTATCATTGCCAGTCCAATCCATAACGCTTCAGGCTGCACTATGTAACTTTGGTGGAGCTGCATTATACCTCACACAGGAACTGTGTTGCACTGTGGTGGTCATATTTTTAGTCATATTTGTGTAAAATTCTGTAAAATCACTTTACCACCTCAGTCAATGTGCTTCTTTCACTTCAGATGCCAGTTCTGTACAATGCATGTTTATATCACTGTTAAAAGTATACAATCCTTAAGGTTCTTCAATTTAACTGCTGGATGAATCTTTTATGGTGCTTTCAGGAACCTAAGAAAATGTTTTTAGAAGAAAAATGTTCCTTGGATGTTCCTCCACTGTTTCAAACTGAAGGATATCCAAAAACTTCCCTTTAAGGATGTCCACAAGATGGAGCTCATAATGCAGTTTGTATTCACAACAGTGGTGTGAAAATGAATTACACTCCTGACTGTAGGGGTAGCCAAAGAGCAAAATAGTGCTTTAACAATGCTGCCTTAAAACTAGCAAAAAAGTGTAACCTGGTGACAGTAAACAAAGTGTGTTACAATTTCTTATTTTATTGAAATAATTTTTTTTTCCAACATTATGTAAAAGCTTACTGCTGCTGTCAAAGGAAAGTGTTTGATGGTTTAGCTGGTTGACCAGCATGATCAACCTGACCAAGCCAAACAATCAGTATCACCTAGCTTGACCATGCTGGTTGACCAGCACAACCAAGGAGGTCATCAGACATGACCAATCAGATTGATCAGCATAACCAGCATAATACTGCATCGTACTGGTCGGTCAGCATGACCAGCATCACCAACCTGGTTGACCAACATGACAAAGCTTGTTGACTAGCATGATCAGCATCACCAAGCTTTTGGTCAGGCGTGGTCAACCATCATGACCAAGCATGACCAGAATGAAATGCCATATACACTATGCCGGTTAAGAGCTTCTTAACCAGCCGAATTACCAGCATGAATCAGATACCAAAAGCTGGTCATAAACTGGATTTTTCAGCATGGTATTTTGTGGCTAATTTGTAGTAATTTTTAACCTGTATCCATTTGCTACTTTAACATTAAACAGGGTTCACAAAAATTCTGCAAAGCTTGTCAAACCTCGCAACTGAAAACAGAGAAAAAGAGAGGGAAAGAAACTAAAGGGCATGCTGGTTCAAATCAGTATCATTAATTTGGACTGCTGAACCCCCTTATAAATGCTTTCTTTGCTTTACAAATAATATTACAAAGAATAATACAGCCTAGCTGCTGTATCTGAACAAGCTATTCCATGAGGTTGCTGGGGGTGAAAGTGTTGGTTTTGAGCTATATTAGGCCCTGGCAGGTGGGTTTCAGTGTTAATAAGGCCCACTGTGGATCAGCCTGTGCTGATGTGTTGGTGCGGACGTGGGGTGCAGCCATTATTAGTACAGAAAGATATGTCCAGCTTCCACCTGTAGCAGAAAGTCTTCATTAGACAGCTCTGTCTGCCTGTCTCTCTGTCGATCCCTCTCTCTCTCTCTCTCTCTCTCTCTCTCTCACCCCTGCTTTCACCATGTCAGTCCCTAGAGTCTCCCTATTAAAGCCTCGGCGTGGTAAGGAGTTAGCCCTAAAGACATCACAACAGCAGAGCAGGGTGCTCAATCTCACCCTGGAGGGACAGGGCTGGACGTGTAAGACGCTTGTTGTAATGTTGTACTTAGCCACTTTGTTGTTGTTAAGTTTCAGAAGTAATCGATGTGGTCAATTATGGACAAAGTCTGTAAAACCACAACTGAGACCGTATCTGTCTCTGTATGTAGAGGTTTAATTCAAATAATTGACTTAGGTTTGGCACTGGAGGGATCATTTTATTCGCAGTGTTCAGATAGGAATGCATTGTCTTCCCTGATACTTCTCGCTAAAGGCTTTGTTGTGACAAAATGTAGCATTATTGCTATTATTATGTATTTAAGATTATATTCTTTTTTAATTCACAAATTAGGCAAAAAAATGGTGCTCTTAGTTATCACAGCTAGCAACATGTACATTTTAATGTGTCTGGACTGAGAATGCTCTACTTTACTAATGTATGAAAAACATGTGTTTGAAGCCTCTTAAATGTAATGAACTTCAATAAAACAATAATATCTTCTTTTTATTTATCCCTTAAAAAGCCAATGGACCGCCGGTAGGCTGAAAGTGTCCTGTTACCAAAGAATAGCAACACCAGTTTGTACAGAAATTCCTGTAGTTATTGAATAATACCTTGGAGTGTTAAAGGGTTTAAGTAATCACGTAAACAACCACGCAAACTGGTTGCACTACGTCTACGTTTTAAGAGGCAGAAATTAAAACCTGGAACCACTGGTTTCTAACACTGAGCAAAAGGAATTAGGCACCGATTGGCATTATATGGGTAACAGCATGCTAACTGGTAACTATACCACTTATTGCTGTATTACTCAACTATTAATTTTAAAAGAGCAGTAAACTTAGCAGCTATCTGTGATGATGTAAGACACTACCAGTTTATCACCTACTGTAGCAGCTCTCCTCTAGAAAAGACTAAAGTTGTAGCTGTTAGCGCCAGCTAGCTAGCTATTTAGCCATTCTAGCTGGTTACAATTCTAGTCGGCTATAATCGTTGTTGGCTACCGGCCTCCTCCAACATCGCTACCACAGTGATAACACACTGGCTACCAGACTCATCCAACATTGACTCCACAGTGGTAGCACACCAGCTACTGGCCTAGCCAAAGGTTGTTGCCTTGGTGATAGCACACCAACTACTGGTCTTGTCTAACAATGCTAATGCAATGATAGCACGCAGTCTATCAGTTTTGTCCACCATTGCTACCTCAGTGATAGCACTCTGGCTACCTGCCTCAACTAGCATTGCTACATTGGTGATAACACACTGGGTACTGACCTCCCCTAACATTGTTACCTCAGTGATAGCACATTGGCTGCTGGCCCCTGCTCAACTAGGCCTGAAGACTACATCTTAGCTTAGCTGTAGTTGAGTCTGCTGCATACTGTGGTATTAATCTTAAACCTTTGAGATCAAGCCTTGAGAGCCTTTTGCCAGGCAGGGTCACAATAAATGGCACATGAAACATTTCATATTTTATGCCACAGCACTTGTTTCGATATAAAGTGCAGATATTTTGGTCCCAAACTCAGTTGTTGAAATACTATCGACAATTCTATGCAGCCAAAAGTGGTCCAGCAAAACTAGGCTTGCCTGTTTTTTCTAGTTCTAAGCCTAAATGTGAACTTGCTTTCATTTATGTCAGTTTGGTGCTGAGTTAAAGTGTTGTAGGTCAGAGATCTAAATGGCAATAATGTCTGGCATTAAAACTAGATTTAACACAGAAACTCAGAAGCTTGAATAGACTTGAATGTACAAGCATCTAAGCTCACTTCCAGTAGATTGTGGTAGACTGTATGAAAATGTGCTTCTATAACTATTGAATAGGTCTATGCGACTTGGGATTAATCAATTATTATGTCTCCTTTATCTATTCCCCAGTGGAAAGGAGGAAAAGCTTGTTGGATAAAGTGGATGGTATTACATTAAGGCTTTATGATAATGAAGTGCATGTAATGACTCCTCTAAGTTATTATTGCTGAAGCTGCTGAACCATTTTGCATTCAAGTTAATGTTAATGAAATTAATAAAGAAGCCACTACTAAAATAATGCTAATAGAAAAGGCAGAATCTCACACATGCTTGCGGAGAGCAATAACTGCTAATTCTGTTATATCAGTTAACAGACACTTGAACTGGCTAGCATTGCACTAGAAAAGTGATGGGCTCACTGGCCTATTTTAATCACAACTTTTCTAGCTTCAGCACTATACAGCTAACTGAACTTAGCGTTACTTCATTCGGATTCTTTAGGGACTCATCAGGGACATGAAGTTTTTATTTTGGGGGTATGTTCTGAGATCAACACAGTATCAAAATTATACATATAGGGTCAAACATCTACACACAGCACAGCTAATTTTTGGTTAAATGTCCCTAAGCACCTTGGATAGCCATCAACAAGCTGCTGGCAGAATTCTGGTTGAATATTTGCTGACTCTTCTCAGCAGAGTTCAATTAAATGTGTTGGTTTCCTGGCCTAAGCACAGGCCACATATTTGAGGTCCATTCCAAAAGCTTAATGTTAGCATGATTTATTCATTCTGCAACCACATTTTATGTGTGCTTGGAGTCATTATCCTGTTGGAACACCCAATTGTGCCCAGGTTTCAGCTGTCTAGCTGATGGTTTTAGGTTATGTTGAAGAATTCTGAGGTAGTCCTCCTTCTTTTTATTATTCCGTCCGCTTTATGCAATGTACCAGATCAGAAACAGCCAAAGAAAATGTTGCCACCATCACTATGCTTAACTGTAAGTACTGTGTTTTTCACACAGGGTTTAAATGCTTCAACCTTACTCTTCCATTTTTGTATTATATGACCATAACATTTTCCTTCAGAAGGATTTTTATTTGTGCATGAGGCCACCTGCAAACTTTATTGGAGCCTGAAAGTGTCATTTTTTGGAGTACAGCCTCTTTCCATGGACGGCAGCCTCTCTGTTCATGACATTGTGAAACTCACTTGACTGTAGAAAGTGACATTGGTGTCTGAGCAGCTTCCAGTTCATGGTGAGGATAGTTCCGGTTTCTCTAGTCCTAATGAAATCCATTTTACATGAATAACCCTATGCATCGAATCGAGCAGGTACATGCACGTTTCTCTCCAAGTTCTTGAATCCCTTCTATGTATTGCTTCATATTTTGATGTATTTTTTTTTTAAGTCCATTTTTTCGCAGTTTGTTTTCCTGGAAGCTGAAAATAGAAGATGGCACCAATCGATACTCATAATGCCTTTGTTTTTGCTCCCCAATGCCATCCTAAGAGCACAACTCTGTGAAGGCTTGCTCGGCAGGGAAAGAGAGAGAGAGAGAGAGAGAGAGAGAGAGAGAGAGAAAGAGAGAAAGATAGAGAGTGGAAGAGACAGGCTGCTGTGTTTTTGGTATGCTGGAGCGAGAGGCTTCATCTCTGAAGGATGTTCACTATCGCAGCTTTCGCCTTCATAGTCTCCGATGTGCTCAGGCGGGATGCTTTAGTACTGCAAGCCTCAGTTCTCCATTTAGAGCAAAGAATTCCGGGGAAAAATAATAAATAAATAAGTAAATAAATAAAACAAGCTCAAAATCACTTTTTACCTTTTTCACTCTCAGTCAGGATAGTGTCGATTTACACTCCTGAAGTAGCACTAGCTCTGATATCAACACCCCTCCAAGAAAGTACTAAGGCAGTAAATACTGGTTGTTTAGTCTGGGGAGGGAGGTTTATTTATTTATCCATTTATTTATTTATTGTATAATCCCCCTGACGGTGCTAAATACCGATTAACATTTACCACGCTGTTAATTTGTATTCTTCAGATTGTCTCTGTTATTTAAGGACACAGAAGTACATCTAAAGGTGAAAGTGTGAAGAGCATTCAAATTAATGTATACATGAAATTTATTTATTTATTTATTTTTACTCGAGACCTCAGCATTGCATGTAATCTAAAAGTGAAATAAAGTCATATCTGCAACTCTACTAGGATGTGACAATGATGATCAATTTATCAATCAATTTATCAATCAGCCTTTATTTTAACTCAGAGGTACACCGAGAGTTACCCTCATTGTTTATGTAGCCGAACACTGAAACAGGGATTGAAAGAGAAATTAAAAAGTAATATTTCATCAAGAGCAATGGGGGTAATGGGGAAAATGAAAAACATTAAAAAGAAAAAAAGCATAAATGTATCAATTTTAGCAAGAGAGGGAAAACATCTAATAAGAATAAATAAATAAATAAATAAAATGAAAACAAAATAGGAATTAATACGCCAAAATGACAGAAATAAAACCAGACTTAGGAGGAGAAAAAAGGTCAAATTAAAATATATCAGTAAAAGTAAGATCAGACAAGAAAAACTAAATTAAACTGAACTAATTAAAATAACTAAAATAATACTAAAATAATATTACCAACAAAAGTGTTTTTAATTAATTACATTGCTAGTAGTTGAGTTTGAATAATGATTAACACCCTTTTATTTATATTTTTATTATTATTTTATTTTTATAAATTAGAGGTGCCACCTACCCACCTGGTGAGAGCACAGCTTGTTATGCTCTCTTGCACTCTGGCTGCTGATGGCAAAGCCATGGCAAAGCGTGGGATTCAAACTTGCAACCCCTGGGCCATAGTGGCAGCGTATTAGACTGCTGAGGCACCCAGAGCCTTGATGTATCTATAAGAAGATGGTCATTCTTTCTGTTTCCGTTTAGTTTTTTCTTTTATGATAGTATTGCATCTTTTCTTGAAGGGCCCCTAACATGGAAGTGACAAGTAAACTGTCCTTACTTCTTTTGTTTTATGAAAATATTTGATGTAGTAAGCAAGCAAGTTCCAATATGCACCATTTACTTACAGCCATACAGTCCATATATGATAACTGACCAGAAAAATCAGCCCATTTTGTATTTGACCCAAATATTTGACACAAATACAAAAATATGTTAAAAGAAATAAATGAAATTAAAACATTAACATGGACTCCCCTAAGCAACTCTGTTTGCTACAATATTATTTTAGTGTTATTTTAAACAATACCAGTTGAGAGGAACCATGGAAGTCAATATAAGATCAGAAGGTTGGAAAAGTCCAAATGTAGGATATGAGCTCTTTACTTCTTGTTTACTCTTTTTGGTGTGGCTAGTTTCTGTGTTTCAGTTGCATCTGATCAAAATCAGATAGAAAGGAGGAGAGAGTCCAGTTTCCTACAGTTTGGGCTTACTATATGTTTTGAAGCAAGCCTCTGGTCATGCTGAGAGTGCTGGTCCAACAATACAGCTGACTAGCATGCTAACAGGTTTCACCAGAGTGGACTACTGTTCTTTCAAACCCTAGAAATAGCTACACACAGGTGAGGCATTGTAGACGGTTGTACTGTAGGATACTGTTGGTTTCTGATAGCAACTGGTAGATTTTGGCCTTTAAAAAACAGCATGTTTTGCAGAAGTTGAACTCCACCTTCAAAACAATCAGCACTTCTACCCTTGGACCCCAGGCAAAACAAGATAACCATCAGTGATTTATGAGACACTAAACCTGAGATCTGGAAATGACATTTAAATCAGTATATCCCCTTCGTGATATCCATCTCCCTGCACCAAAACAGTGATGAAACATTACGTCAGCTGTCAGTTATGGATGCCTGCTTTTACTTGTCTCAGGCAGGACTTCATTGAGGAGCTTTGGAGGAACGTGCAAGAACTCGAGCTGGAGCTGAAATCAGCTAGGATAACACAGAGAGAAGCTGTTCTCCATGCTCGTAAATTATCACCGTACCGCCGTACCACTCTGTGTTCTGAGCTCAGGTTTGTCAGAACTTTCTAGGTTTTTTTTTTTTTTTTCCTGCTGGAAAGAATCGACACGATCAAAAAAAAGCCATCACCTCCTCCGTTCTGCTGAACCTCAAAGACCAGGGGCCTGTCAGTTACACAGAGAGGGATGGTGGTGGAGGGATGAGAAGAGAATAGCAAAAGAAAAAAACGAGAGAGAGAGAGAGAGAGAGAGAGAGAATGAAACAAAGAGGGAGAGAGTAAAAACAAGAGAGAGAGAGAGAGAGAGAGAGAGAGAGAGAGAGAGAGAGAGAGCAAGCTGTTGCCTGTTGAGCAGATGGGGGTTAGGCTACTCTGGCTCTGTTCCCACAAGTTGCTGCTATCAGACATTCTTTCTCTCGTTTTCACTCTCTCCTTCTTACCCCCCTATCTCTCTCTCTCTTTCTCTCTCTCCCTCTCTCTCTCTCTCTCTCTATCACTCTCTCTCTTGTTTTTACTCTCTCCCTTTCTCTCTCTCTCTCTCTCTCTCTCTCTCTCCCTCTTGTTTTTACTCTCTCCCTCTTTCTCTCATTCTCTCTCTCTCTCTCTCTCTCTTTCTCCCTCTTGTTTTTACTCTCTCCCTCTTTCTCTCATTCTCTCTCTCTCTCTCTCTCTCTCTCTCTCTCTCTCTCTCTCCCTCCCTCTTGTTTTTACTCTCTCCCTCTTTCTCTCATTCTCTCTCTCTCTCTCTCTCTCTCAAATTCAAGATTCAAAGAAACTTTATTGGCATGACTGTAATGACAACAATATTACCAAAGCATTACAATAATAACAACAAAATTACAGTGTAATTTCTTATTCACGCACACATTCATTCTTATCCTCTATTCTCTCACTCACTCTCTTTCTAGTTCTCTCTCAGTTCGTGTTTTTTTTCTCTTTCCTTTCTCTATTGATCTCTTCCTTTTTCATAGATTTTCTTCCTCTCCCTATTTCTTCCATTAATCTCTCTCTCTCTCTCTCTCTCTCTCTCTCTGTCTCTCTCTTTCTATGTCTGTTCTTTTCTCTCTCTCTCTTCTCTCTCTCACACACACTCACTTTTTCTTGCCATTCTTCCTGTCTCCAAATTTTCTTGTCTCACTTTCTCTCTCTTTTCTTTTCCTTTTATCCTTCCTCTCTCTCTCTGTCTGTCTGTTCCTTTTTTAGATCATTTCTGTCTTTTTCTCTTTTCATTCTCTTCTCATTTTATCCCCTGTTTCTGTTAGATATTCACAGTTTTTCTGTTTCTCTTTCTCTCCCACACACTTACTCTCTCGCTCCAGCTCTCTTTCTCTCACTTTTTCATTCTATTTCTATTTCTGTCTTTGTCTTGTCCTTTTCTTTTATTCTTCTCTCGGTTTTGTTTCTCATTTGTTCATTTTCTTTCTCCATCTTTTCTATATTACTTCTGGATCCTCCTCTCTCTCCCATTTTTTTTTATTATTTTCTTTTTCTTTCATTCTTTCACCTTTCACTCGCTCTTCCTTTTTCCTTTTCTTTTGTTATCCTCCTCTCGCTCTCGCTCTTCTTCCATTATCTCTATCTCTTCCACTTGTTCTTTCTTTATACACAGTATACAGGATATTCCCCTTTGTGAGAAGTGCAGGTAAGCCAAGTAAAACTTCATTCGGAGAAAGAAAATAATGAATGAACAGAGAGAAAGAGAGAGAGAGAGTGTGGAAGGGTGGAACAAAGGAGAAAGGTGTGTAACATGAAGTAAAACAGCATATATGAGGAGGCCAAAAAGGGAGAAAAACAAAGAAATAAAGGTTCACGTTTGAAGTTGCGAGTTATGATGTCTTTGGCTGAGCCCACTGTATTTCACACTCTTACCACATCCCTGGGGTACCTACACACGTTCAGACTGTGCACCCCCTTGTGGCCAGAAAAGTCACTGCACTGCTTCACTTTACATGGACTTTCAAAGGCTCCTTTCCACATCATGCTTGGCCCCGGTGCCAAACGCCTGCTTCTGTGCTTCTGGAGTCTCGTCTGGCCGTGAATACCATAAATCATAAAGCTATCAATGTAAAGTGATGGCACGGGGCCCAATATGCGCAGACTGTGGGGGCATCTGTAAGGCCAGACTGAGGCTGTTTCTCATGACGGACAGCTGGCTGACTCACCAGCAGACCGGCCGCCTCGCAGCAGGCGAGGATAGAGTGCACTGACTGGGCCTGGAGCAGAGAGGATTCACCTGCCAGGCTTAAAGGGATAGTTCCATCAACCTGCACTCTGAAAAACAGAGGTCCTTCAAATGGTTCTTAGAGTGATGGCATAGAAGAACCTATTTTGGTTCCATAAGGAACTATATTTGTAATAGAGATGAGTGCATATGAACAACCTTAAGATCAAGTGAAGGTTCTTGAGACCTGTGAAAGGTTCTTCACACTCAAACGCGGTTCTTTATGGCGCCTACCACTAAAACCGTCCAATGGAAACTTAAAGAACCTCAGGAAAGCTGGCAATGTGATTGTTGCAAGTAAGCATGCGGAGCTAAATTGTAGTGGATAGTTGATGCTTGAGCACTGTTTGATTTGTGAGGTTCTGAATTTTATCTGCTAGACTGCTTACTGTTGTTTTGATATACTAATTAAATATAATTATTTTATTACATAATTTCATCTACACAGCACAGTCAGAACAAAACCTTGAACAAAGAAACTTAAAGCAACCTTATGTAGATTTTTACCTAAAAAAGTAGCTTCAAAATCATGTTGATGTTCATCTGACTATAACAGGGAGAACAGTGCCGCTGGCGTGCTTCTCCAGGGTCAGCATACTGCTAACTGCAGAATGTAACTTTGGAGAAGCAGGCAGGATAAAGCTTGCAAGAACTGCCTAATGCTGTCTTATGTGACCAAAAGACCGTTTCAGGATTTGTACAATGTGTACTACGTATAGTTTGAACGTCAAATGATTAGATCAGGGAATGTTAGCTATAAATCAACCAGCATAATTTTATTACCTGAACCTAAACCTCAACCTAACCCAAAACTTAATGATCTGCACCTAAACCTTATACTAACCTTAACTTAACCTAACCTTAACCTAAACCATCTAATTTAATTACCTGATCCCAACACGTTTCACCTAACCTGAACCCTAATCTTAACCATAACATAACCTTAACCTACCCAATCCTTACCCTAACTCCTTCATTTCTTTTTTTTTTGTTTTTACCTGAACCCACACCTTAACGTATACCCAACTTAACTTTGCTCTAACCCCAACCCTAAACTTAACCATAGTATAATGCGAAATTTGTACTGTTTTTTTTTTTACTGTTTCTGTCTATTAATTTCTTTTTTTAAGCTCCGTAAAGGAGAAAAGCAGCATGCATGGAGCTGTAGTGATTCTTCCCCCGAGGACTTGGTTGACAGGTTGCATGTATTTGACAAAACAGCACCACCAGTGGATGGGAGCTGTAGTATAAAATATAAGTATTAGTTGTATATGTAAAAATTTAAGAGAGCTTATTTTTTGTTTCATAGTGTTGCTTTAATTCACAAAAAAATGCATGGACCTGTAGAAATGGTCCACATAAAATGACTTGGAATGTCCTTCACTGAAGGCAATGGTAAATCTTTTAATGTGAAAAGATGTCATGACGAATGGACCAATAGAAAAGCTTCAAAATTACTTGGAATGAATGTCGTACATCAGACGTGTCAAAAAGTGGAAAACTGTAAAAATGGAGAGACAAGGTTTTGGTATGGCAGTGACGCTATTTTCTTACTATCACAAATTTGATAACAAATGAGAGTTTAGAATCCACACCTCCATCAGATCTCCTGTGCTTGTTTTGAGAAACTGTGACTAGCCTATAATCACATCTTGCTTTTATCACTGGAGACAACTGTCTCTTTCAAGGCCTAAGTAAGAGATGATCATCAACCAGGCCTAGTTATTTGTCTAGATGCTGTTTGATGATTAATGCCTTTCTTTTCCACCGCACGTCATCCAGACTCATGATTAAGACACCGACGATCTTTTCACAGTCCTAACCATCTCTTTGATTAATAGCCATATTTTCCATGCATTTATTCCCTTTATGTGGCTGCATATTTTTCAGAGAGTGTAAGTCAGGTACCTTTGCTGCGGGGCATCCATGTGGCTTTCAGGCAATTCAGAACTTGGGGGGAAAAAAAATCCCCCAGTTTTTTTTTATTTTTTTTATTAAGTTGGCCAGCAGCCCAAGTGTACGTCTGTGCTCCAGCACTTGACAGTGTTTGATTCATCTTGTTTTGCCATACAGGTGAGGGTGTGCGGATCTTTGTGTATGTCCGTGTAGGCCGTGTAGGGAAATTGCAGCAACGTGTGCTGGGACTCGTCTCGGAGCACATGGAAGGGCTTCTTGAGGCAAGATGCCTTGCCAGAGGTTAAAAGGTAGCATCAGGCTAGCCTGCGCTGACTTTGAGCTTGAGTTCTCACCCGCACTGCCCACCCCCACCCCTACCCCAACACCTTTTTCTCTTATTCTCTCTTGCTCTCTTCCCTTTTCTCTCTCTGTGATAATACCTGTTAATACACCAAGGGCCCAGGCTAAAGCATCAGTATTCCGCTCGCTCTCCTCTCTCTCTCTTCCCCCTTTCCCTCATGTGTTTATTTTCATACTATGGGGTATGATAGCCCGCTTAATAATTCATTTTTAGAGTGTATACCCATGCTATGAGAAATTCTGATTCATCCTCCAAGTAGCGGGCTGCCCACTTCTTGCATCATTTAGGCCTGACGGTTATCTGTGGCTCGCTAACGTCCTTTGGAGTTTAGCCCTCTCCATTTTGTTTGGTGGAAAGTTTGCAGTGGACAAGCGGCTAGCACACTCCGAGCTTTTCTTCTCTCCCTCTGACAACATGCCACTCTAAAGAGAAACATGACCACAGCAGCCTTTGATCTGCCCTCCAACCGGAGGCCGGAGAGAGAGAGAGACCAAGTAGCATTGGATATTTGTGTATGTTGTGGGAAGTTTGTTTGTGTGTGTGTGTATATGTGTGTGTGTGTGAGTGTGAGGAAGAGTGTGTCTGTGGGCTAGTTGTCGAGTAAAGCTAAATGTGGCTGTGTAATTGAATAGTTTTCCCGGCTGGGCTGGTTTTTCGCTGTGGTTAGCGCAGCCTTGTTAAAGCATTGGGTAGCTCCTTCTCCCTCATGTTTTCCTTCTGCTAATCCTGTAGCTCAAACATTATACCTCAGTAACCCCTCTCAGCAACACACTTGCACTGGCACACACACACATACACACACACACACACATCCATGTCATCTGTCCATCCTACTGACAATTCAACATGAGTACAGCAGGAACATCTACTGTCTAATCAGCATGTGGCTACTAAACAATGCTTTTTAAAATGTGCTTTATGAGCTGTTTCATAAGGGTGGGCGCATGAGTTTCACTTCAGTTCTAAATCTGTCTGTCAGTATGTTGACCAATAGTGGTGGCTAGTCTCATTGATGAGTCACTCTAGCATTGATTATTCTCTGCAGTGTATTTGATACAACCCTAAATCTGTGCTCTGTGTGCTTTCCAGCTCATTGCCTTTTGGTCCAGTTTGATCAGCGAGTGTCTCTTTAAAAGTGTCATTTCTCTGGTTCCTCTTGTCAGGAGCATGATAAATATAGTTTTTGGATAAACCATAAGTACAGGGGTGGGTCGCAGAGAGCGAGTTAACAGGAAGCCACAGAGATGGTGCCTCTGGAGGGCCCCAGACAAGCTGCCAGGACCATGGGTAGAAATAGCAGCTCACAGAAAGAGAGAGAGAGAGAGAGATGATGTGGACGGGTAGGGTAGTAGGCCACACCATAACTCTGCAGAGCTAACCAAACAAGGCAGAAAATAACTGCCCCCCTACCACACTGGCAATGTGCTTAGTCACCCCGCCAAAGGCTTCATTTCCTGTAGTAAGTGAAGCTTAGGTTTTGCGCTTTATCTCATAATGGATGTTTGGAGAAGACTGAGATTATGAAAAGCCATCCTGGAACAGTTCAAGAGGAAGCACAGAAGGGCAGTAAGGATGGCCAATATCGAAAAAAATACATGTGACCTGAAAACATTTTTACAATACATTATATGTTCAAGTTCAAGTATGTTTTTTTTTGTTTGTTTTTTTTGGGGGTTTTTTGTAAGTCGTAATAGACAAAATGTAAACAATTTGGACAATTTAACAGGCTACAAATGGTACAACAATTAAGTCAAGACAGTTCTATAATATATAGGGAGAACATGTATGGGTTGGATAATAGTGTATCTAGATATTAAATGTTGGTTTGTGTTGTTTACAGTCTCTATATAATCATTTTAATTTTGATCTTTTATGATGCATGCAGTGGTTCAGCGTATTAGTAGTGATGATACCCATAATACACAATACGTCCTCCCCATTCCAACAGATATCATGTAGTGGATAATGAAATCTATTAGTAGTGACATCAGATGTGCATATTCCAGTGTGAGAGCAATCATGGTTCAGTTTCATGTAGTGATACTAATCATTTGCGTCATTGAAAAAATAAAAGAGAATTCCATCATAATGTTCCTTACAAGTTAAACTACTTTATCTGTGCCAAGAGTGACTGTGATGCTGAACTGCTCTTGCAAGGCATGTACAATATACAGATCAATCTAATGTCTGTCAAAGGTGTGGTCCAGGCACCCCTACTGACATTCTCAATACACAATAGCTGATGCGCATGAAAGTTATCATATCAGTAAACCGCAAACCTGTGTTATTTGGAATGTGTATCTTGCTAAATCAATAGGTGTATCCATTGTGAAAGTCAAACTATCTGCACGTCTAACATCCCTGCTGTGCCAACACACCTGGCTGAGTTCATAGAGGACTTAAGAACAGCTTATTTGTGTTCCTCCCACAAAGGTGTTCTTAGACAGAGAGATAATTTTTTATCTACACAGAAATCTGATGACAATCCTATTCAGTCTATTTAAAAAAAAGAATAATCTGCATGCGATAGGTTTTCTTGTCATGTATTTGAGATAACAGGGTGGTATTGAGGCAAATATTATGTCAGTATTGTCAACCTAGCTGTACCAGCTTGGTAGCATAGAACTGTTTGACTGTTATACAGTACCTTTAAACATTACAATGATTTAAGGTAAGTAATGAATAAGTTCAATAAGCACACAGTATATGTAAAAGTGTACAAATACTTAGATAAACTAATAAACTAGAACAGATATGGGCAGTTCTGGTCCTGGAAGGCCGGATTCCTTTACAGTTTTGTGCTAATCCTGCTCAAGCACACATGATTCAACTTACACGTTAATTTGCAAGGTAAATAGGTCTATTAGAGCAGGAAAATCAGTAAACTGTGCTGGACTCCAGCCCCCATTGCTCACCCCTACACTAGAAGGTGCACCCATTAGTGACATGGGTTTGCACAGTCTCCACTGAAAAGCCCCAGTCAATCTCCAAATGAGTAGCCCCACATGAGCCACAATAAGGTCACCATGCACAATGCCAAGTGTCAGCATTGGGCTGTGGAGCAGTGGAATTATATTTTTTAGCATATTCTACATCTTTGGAACTATTTTAGATATTGATACATTTCATATCCCTAGATAATATAAGCTTTCATGTAGTGTTTATTTGCTGTATCATGCACCATCTACCCTCTGAAATCCCAGACCTGACCTACAGAACACTACGTTTGCACAGTCATCTGTATTGCATGCACAGCATGTCTAAATACAGCATTCACAAAATCTAGTGGAACTTTGATAACTGTAAGAAATTTGACTTCAGACATCAGATTTTCTTCAAGATGGATTTTAAGAAACTGCAAATGCTCACCATGTTGACAATGAGGAAGCTGGGGACAGATGAGGCATTCCGAGAGGTGAGACAGGCCCATGTACAGCAACACATATCACTTGTAAGATCATAGCTTTAGAAGATCTGTACATATAAACCTATAGAGCCTTTCACTGACTTGCACATATTGTAAAGTAGTTGATATCTATGCAGTTACAGTCACAAATACACTGCATGTCCAAATGTTTGTGGACTGTCCTTCTAATGAATGCATCCAAGGCACACACACAGCTTGTCTAGTCGCTGTAGAGAAGTACTGCCAGAATAGGACTCTCTGGAGCAGAAAAAACATGAACCTATTGGCAAAAGCTCCCCAGCATTGTGCTGTGGAGCAGAGGAACTGTGGGGGCTAATGTCGAGTTGTGTGGTCCCCTAAAAAATACAGCACACAGACACAACTATAGGTACTCCAGTGACATGGAGTCTTGCAGTGAGGTGAATACAGATTCATCATCGATGGCAGGACCAGTGAAGGACTGGACCCAGCAGATGTTTGAGCCTTGAGTAATCAAGCCAAGACTTAGACCCGATACTTTTACTGTTTGTGTGTGTATGTGTGTGTGTGTCGGTGTGAGCACTTGAGCGACAGGCTTTAGTTACCCACAACATGCAGTGCCGAGCTCTCAACTCTCAGCACTGCCACTGACAGCACCTGGTAGCCGGCGGTCGTTATCTTTCATTTCCCTCTGTGAGTGTGTGTCAGCGTGAGTGTATGTCAGCTGACAAAACCCCTCGCTTTAAGAAAACACCTTGGGTGTTAGCGGCCTGAATGGCTCCTTTGTTTTTTGCATTCCTGTGTTGTGTGTGAACACCTCTTTGGTTTCATGGCCTCGTAATTGCTGAAGCAACTGTAGGGTCTGTTTTTTTTTCTTTCCACAGACTCCTGCTGGGCTTACCCTCCTTGTCTCAGTTTAGCTTCAGATGCTAACGTCACCTGACACACACTTTAGCACTTTTCATACACATACAGGGAGAGGCACTGAGAAAGTCATTTGCCAAAGTTTTACCACAAGCAAAGAAAAACAAGCCAGGACATATCAAGCTGAAGCAGGTTTGTGTTTTGTTTTCTGAACATTTGAAACAGGTTAAAAGAGGGGGAAGTGTTTCAGTATAATTACCCGGTGTCTGAAATTAAACCTTTGGGTGGGTGCAGTGTTATACTGTTATTCTAGGCTATTTTCTGCTTGTGTGTGTGTGTGTGTGGATAGCTTGACGGGGTCTTGGATAATGTTTATTGTGAAAGCTCCAAGAGTGTGTGATGTGAAATTAAGAGTCATTAGCACGGTTATTGTGCTAGTTTGAATGACCTCCGGTCAGCTGCGTTAACCAATGTGCTCACTTCTATGTTTTAAAGGAGGCCTAGAATGGAAAACTGTATTTATCTTGCCGTACTTGAATAATGAGAGTTCCAATACTTTTGGGATGAGTTGGGGAGTTTGGGATAAGCAATAAGGAATGAGGACAAAGAATGTGTAAAAACAAATGAACAGGTGTCCCAATACTTTTGCCAATGTAGTGTATAAAGATATTCCCAGACATACACTCAAAGACTCAAACCTGCAAGCATGCTAATGTCCCGTTGAGTGGTCCCCTAAAAATACAACTCACAGACACTGTGAGTCTAGGTAGTCCAGTAATGTTGGTTTTTGCAGTGAGGTGAAGGCTGATTAATCATCAGTGTCATCAAAACCGTATTTATCTTGGCGTGCTTAAATATTGAGTTCCATCCAATACTTTTTGGGATCTTGGTGATGAGGTGTTGTGAAAAGTTATATTGTGTCCCAATACTTTTGCCCCTGTAGTGTATAAAAATATTCCTAGACACTCAAAGACTACAAACCTGCAAACATGATAATGTCTCCTAAACATACAGCACACAGGCACAACTCTAGGTAGTCCTGCAGTCCTGTAGATGTTTAAGCCTTGAGTATTCTGGTGCTATAGGCTGTTTTCTTTTTGCCAACATACGCTAACCAGGTGCTTTGCTAAAAGCTAATCCTACTACAATCTTTTTATCTAGCTATCCACACACCATGAGAGAACTCAGAGAAACATTTAAACAACCTGAACGCTGGTCTTCCTCAGATAAGTTGTGTGCAAATGTTCAAACCAAACAATGCATTCGATTGTACACTATATATTGAAGTGCATTGTGGGATTCAGCACTATGTTCACTATGGCATCACAACAAAATGGTAGAACTACAAAGTAGGGCACTACATAGTAAGTAGGACACTGTTTCAGACACTGTTTATACATAAAATAACAAAAACTAACTAAACTAACTAACTAACTAAACTAAAAAACATTCTACTGCACCTTTAAGCATTTTAATAGGGGTTCTAATTTTTAAAGGCATAACTTTCTAGAATACGATTAGAGAACTTACAGAAAGCAGCTGCCTATATAGTAGCTATATACTTTTAGAGGGGCAAAATATGGCAGATTTGTGTTTAAATTTGTAATTAATACCTTAGTCATTTTTAAACTACCGTTTTTCTATAGATACACAGACTGACCTAATACTGATTAGGTCCCCCTTTTGCCACTACAACAGATCTGAGCATCTGAGCCATGGACTTCACAAGACCTCTGAATGCAACCCTAGTCCTCAAAGTGGCTCAGATTCTTACACTTGCCCATTTTTCTTGCCAGATGTTACTGTAGATGAAGATAATCAGTGTTTGTTACTTCACCTGGTACTAATGTAATGGTTTCATTTTTATATTACAATGTTATTTTGTAGCTTACCATCGAAAATATTCACAATCTAATGGTTTGTTTTTAAGATTATATATACATAAATTAGCATTGTAACTTTCAACAACTTTTAAAGTTACTGACACACAAATATACACACACACACACAAAGTCCACATACTAGTGTTTGTAAATGAGCCTAACCTGAACTTATTGCATGCAGACACACACTCTCACATACACTTACTCACGTAGCTCTGACCTCCACTGTGCTGCGTTTCTTTGTGGAGTGTGTGTCTGTGTGAGGGCAGGCTTAGGCACCATCTCCCTGTGTTTGCTTTGGCCTTTACCATGGCAGCCACCTCCAGCCACACTCCTGCACACATTCACTTTAATTTGATCAGTGAGGCATTGCTTTCATCACTGTGGAGGTCTAATGCCCTTAACCGCCTTATCCTGACCCTTATCCTCAACACACACACACACACACACACACACACACACACACACACACGCACACACACACACAATTCGGTCATCCCATTCCTATGCCCATGTCAACATCTTACTCAAACTGCCTCTGGGAGCCGCTGTCACTGGGGTGTGACAATGGCAAAAGCTTCTGGAAAACAATTATTTCAATCATTGTGTGGCCGTGTGTTTTACATGCCAGTGCACCTGCCATGAAATCACTGCATTTACTTACAGATTAGACTTAATATTTGTCCATCATTTATGCTTTGTAAATTCTTTTCCTTAAGTAAAATTCTTTATACAACGTGTAGTTCTGGCTATGCAAGAAGCATCCTATCCAATGCACTCTAATACACTATACTGGGTAGGGCCTTCCATTTGCTCTCATTTCTTATAGCTTGGCTTTCACCAGATGTTGGAACATTTCTTCAAAATTCCATTTTGACATGATTTGAGGACAGACCCATCTAAAGCCTTAATATTTGGCTTAAATATCTACTGTCTCCTATATCTCCTATCTACTGGTTATAAATGTCTAAATATGTATTTTAATACTAAATAATAAGCATTTATTACGGTTATGTATGCATTTATATATTAACAGAGTTTAACGCTCTAAAAACCTTGCAGAATGAAGTTGCACATCGGACACACCATTGGGCTGCATCATGCTGCTCCCAAGAAATCCGAAACCATTGTCCGTTTTCCATTATTACATCAAATCAAAACCACAATTATACCATAAGAGTTATATTTGACGTATGACTGCATATACTTATGACTTGAAATGTATATGAAATGCAAAAACAATAAAATAAACTTTTTTCTCTTGAAGTCTGCGTTTGTGTTCACTTCTGCACTTCTTTAGTGAGCAACGGCCTTTACAGACAGCCAGAATTCACAAATGTGTTAATAAAGGAAACATGAATTCTATTCTGTGTCAAATAATTCTTAAGGAGCCTATTTACTTATTAGTCCATCAGCAATGACACTGCAATGGCATTGGGTTATGCAGCAAGACAATGATCTCAAATAGAATTTCAGGTCCTTTAATGTGTTTTACATTACTGTAGTACTCTCTAGGTTAGGTTAGCTATTAACATTGTAGAATTGATTATAAGCTCTTTATTAACTGCAATACCTGTTTGTAAAACGATTGGAACCTAAATGTTTGTTAAAGTGAGATGCTGGCCATTCCAATGGAATCCGTCATTATGAAATATTCACACAATGAACAAAATAAAGCTGACAAAATAAATAAATAAATAAATATACAACAATATGTAAATCTAATTGTTCATATTTATAGTGTGAGTAACTTAATGGTGGTCTCAAACGTGGGTCCCTAAACATTTCAGAAGATATGCGAGTAAATCTGAGTAAGACTAGAAAAGAAAGAGAAACATGGGGTGATCACAGAAAGTGGATAAAGGCAATCTAGCCTATGCACTTGATGGAATGGAGAAGTTTCTGCAGTAAACACAGCCTGTTAAGGCTAGAGAGGTGATAAAAGTGTGTCATTTTAGCTTGGCTTTTACCACAGCTGTCAGACTCTTCTCCGCTATGGGATAGACGTGAGTTTAGAGTCAGCCATCGGAACCTGTGCAGTGATGATGGGGCATTTTTACAGATCCTGCCATCATAACTCTGACAGCCGAGGTGCCCTGGGACAGGAAATTAGAGCCGCAGCCCCTCAGAAATGTTAGAAACAGTGATAGATCCGCGTTTAAGTCCTCATTCATTGTACTAACTTGAGTTCCTAGGGCTGTCACTGTTATTTCAGCAATCAAATAATTTATCTGTTCATTCAATGATGAACCATTGATTTGGTGAGTTTAATAAAGGCGAGAACAAATAAACCCTAGCCAACATGCTCATGCGAAGCTCACATGGATTATGGGCCATGTGGGTTCCAGGTGGGCATGGGCTCTGAGTGGGTTTTTTACCGGGACCCAGTTGACCTTCCCAAATGTTCCCATTGTTACAGCCCACCTTAATCTTACATGGGTCCCTTCTAGGCCCTGTATGCAGCGTACAACTCAGATGGGGTGCAGGTTTAACCCTTCCTGGTCCCATCACTGACCCTGGTGGGCATCCATATATGGGACCAACGTAGAGCCAGAGAACAAAATATTCTGGTTCCCATTTCGGCTACTCATACAGGCCCCACATGGACACGATAGCTGGGACAATCTTTCATGCATATAGTTTAAAATACTTTACTGGGAAAAAAGCCTTATAAAAACAAGAGAGACCAGTTGGAGAACTTAGAATGCCCAGGCTTATTATGTCCTAAAGGCTTGTCCTAAGACGGTGTGCACAACATGGTAAAATTAAAAAAAAAAAACATTGTGATTGATGTGTATAGATTTTTAGATATATATATAAAAAAAAAATATATATATATATATATATATATATATATATATATATATATATATATATATATATATATATACGGATACTTTGAATCAGCCTTAAAAGAGATTATGTAGACAAAAGTATTGGGACACATTTTTTAAATCAGTGTTATTAAAAAAGAGTTTATCCTGCTTTTTTGGATTAACTGTCAGTACTGTTCTGGATTGGCTTGCTAATAGATTTTGAAGCATTGTTGTGAGGATTTGATTGTAATTAGTGACCCCACTAACATTCAGAGTGTTAGTGAGGTCTGAATGTTGGATGATCACCACCCCACCTTATTCCTAACTCCCCAACTCGTCCCAAAAGTACTGGAAATGGGCACCAACCATAATTTCAGAGAACACAGATCCACTGCTCCACAGCTCCATGCTGGGGGCTTTATACCCCTCTACCCCACACCTGGCATTAGACATGGTGCCAATAGTTTGGCAATAGCTGGATGCATTCAACAGAAGAGGTGTCCACAAACATTTTGGGCATATGGTGTTTTTTAGATTCTTTCTTAGTTTTTTTTGGTTGGCCTTCACACCTTTGCTGTGGTACTAAAACCTTCGCCCTTATGCCAAAAATTTCAAGACAGCCCCCAAATTCTGTATTCATGAGGGTACAATATTTTGAATTGCAAATTTGTCAAAATAAGTCACTGCAGAGGAGACAAGGCCAGTGCAGCTTATCCTGCACACTACTAAGCCTGCAATGCCACCAACACTCACACACACACACACACACACACATACCTTTTCCATGGTATAATTACATAATGTAAACCATAGCAGCTTATTTAAATGAAAGCTCGAAGTGTCGTCTTTAGTGTGCCATTGGCTAGGGAGGTGTGTCATTTTAAGGTGTGTGTGTGTGTGTGTGTGTGTGTGTGTGTGTGTGTGTGTGCGTGTGCGTGTGATTACAATGGGTCTTGCCTACCCCCAACGAAGGCCTAATCCAGACACTGACTCCACACTGGTTTGTGTGTGAATGTGAATGTGTGTGTGTGTGTTACCTTTGATGGGTGGGATTAAAGCAAAATCCTTTGGTGCATTTCAAACACAGCTGAACAATAATAGTAGTCATGGCCCAGCTAATGAGAGCACACACACACACATACACAGACTGAAGCCATATTTTCAACATTTGACATTCTCTTTATTCACTCATTTTCTTTCCTCCATCTTTTCATTGTCTCTCATTCTCCTCCCTCTGTCTGTCTGAGCATATCTCTCACTTGTTCTTCTTGCACTCGTCTTTTATTCCCTCGCTCTTCTCCAGAAAGTGACTGGTGTCAGTGCGGACAAAGAGGCAAGCTTGACATTATTAGTGTGATGGGGTGTGAATGTCTTCCACGGCATGTTAATTAAGATCTTTACATCTGCGTGTGTGTGTGTGTGAGTGAGTGTAGAGGAGGGGTGTTATTACAGGGCTTGTTGACTCTGCAGATTTAGAGGGAGTTCTCTGCTTTGTGTGCTGATAACTTAATTAAATATGCAAATGCTTTCTTTACATCTCACGCTTGATGTACCTTAAAGTCAGCCGCCCCAGAACCCCCAATACACACACACACACACACACACACACACACACACACACACACATACTTTCACACTTTTCTGCAACTTGCACCCTGGTATTTTTTATTGGTAATAATCATGTCCTTTATCTTCTTCTGATTATTTAGAAAGTCTTTCTAAATTCTAAATAAAGAAAAGCTGGAGTTGACCTTCATATATATATATATATACAACATGTACAATTATTTTCCAAAATGCACATTGAATGTAAATATAAATCATATCATAAACGTAATGATTAATTTAGTAATTTTGTAAATCACAATATAATGTAATAACTACTATACACTTTAAATAGCATTGTCGTTCCCAAAGTAGCACTGTTACAAATATGAATACAATTCTTTTTTTTTTGTACATTTCCCAAGTTTGGATGCTGTTGGAGTTCATATAGCCTGTGTTCTAGTAGTGTCATTTTTGCTGTTGGAGTGATATAACTGATATAATGATATTGGTATATTGGTATGATGAATTATATGATTATATAATGAAGAGAGCATGCGTTTGGTTTTTACTGATGCCCGAGGTTTAAGAGACCCTAATCTGCTTAGCTTTACCCTATAAGGCCGATTCCAAGGCGGCTAGGTTTGCAATTTGAAAATCGAATGTCCATTAGTTACTAGATTTCTTAAAGAACTTACTCTAACAATGCTAGAAAATGGTAAATTTTCCAAAAGATTATACATGGAACTACATGTTCATGATTTATGCTAGTAGTAACATTGTGACACTACTGTTGTCTCAGTTTTCTTGTTGTGTATTATATAAATATTCAGTTTATTATATCTGTGCCATTTTGCAAAGTGCAAGAAACTATCTGGTAGTTTCTTAAACATATGAAATCTCCAACTGCTATTTTCATAATCTCCTGCAGTGTCAATTTCTTGCCTCCCAGTCTCACTCAGATGGCCTGGTAACAGGGTTGATGGTTGGTGCTCGTAATGCAGGAGACGTGGGCAGCGTGTGATAAAGCTGTCCGCAGGATTTGATATGTGGTAATCCGCTGTTGAATAAGCACTGAAGGATGTCTTACGGCTAGATCAGTGTGGTGTCACTTATGTAGACCCCTCAAGTGCTCTCTCTCTCTCATTCTCTCCCCCTCTAAACCCCTCCTCGGGACCTGCCCTGGATGCCGGGAGCAGATTTTAGCCGGCTGGTTTGTCATCCTTCACAATAGGGTGTGCTAAGCACTGGCACAAAGAGCCACTTCTACACCATCTGATTGCATTCAGTTCAATAAGATTGAAGGAGGATAAGAACCAGAAGTATTTGATGAGGTGACGGGTGTGTGTGTGTGTTTGGGTGTGCGTTTATGTACGTGCATGTGTGCATATGTATTCAGTCGTTGTTGTTGTTTTTTTCATGAAATAAAATAAAAAAATAATGTTAGCAGACCTTGGACTCCTCTAAACAACTGTCTAAAGACCGGAAAACAAAAGTCATCAATGTCTTCAAAACAGAAAACAGGGGAAGGCTGTAAATAGGTAGCCACGTTTATTCACCTTGCAGTTGGGTATAGCATGGGAGTTCAGGGGAACTGTGGAGGTCAAGATGAAATCTGGAAGCCTAAGCCTAAAATTCTCTGAGGGAACTGCTCATATGCCCCATTTAACTGCCAAGAACCTGTATGAAAGTTCAGCTCAATCAAGAGGGTGGTGCACTGAGCAAGAGCGTGGCTTCTACAACAGGATAATGATTCAAAATAAACCCCAGAACCACCATGAACTACATGGCTAACAAGCTAACAACTGCTAACAAGCGGTTTAAAAAGCGAATGGCCCAACATTGACAATTTCTGAGGCTGTGTTTCCCACTTCACAATCCAAATGGATGCCCAAGGTTCTCTAAGACATATTTACAATGCAATATAGTACATATTGTATATCATTGTTGTCTCCAAAATCTCCAAAATTGGGATTTTATAGGAGAAGGCAAAAATGCTCTTAACTTTGAATGGAAATCAGTGTAAAATAAGAGTTTATTGAAATTCTTTTAGAGCATTTCTATTGGTCTGAAAAGGGAGATACATGGTTTTCATTGGACAGCAGCAGTATATACACTGCTAAAACTGCGTTCAATAGTGTGTGTACATGCATGTCAAGAGTTACGTATTTTTTATTTTTTTTTATATACGGGTATAATACGGGTGAGGGCTCTGTTGTGTGCCGTAATCCTGGAGCTTCTCCTCTTTGAAGCGGAGCAGATGTGGATTTGCATATGTGGGGGTCCCAGGCTCCGCCGGAGATTAGGCACCAGGTTTTTTTTTTCTTTTTTGCAATCGGGGCTGGAAGGTGCATATTTAATAACGGCCCGAAGCGGAGCCCTGAGAGAGTGGTGGAACAAAAGGCAAAGAGAAGGAGTGCGACCTCCACACACCCGAACAGGCCCAGGAACAGATTGTGCTGGCCTTTGAGTGGTGTTCCGACAAGGATTTAAGGGTTTACATACAGCCCTGAGAGGGAGATGGAGAGCGAGTTAATAAAGGGATTTATGATTTGTTCCTCTCATCTGGACATTTGTTTGCACTCTTGTCTTTGGATGTCATTCATTGTATTTTTTCCCCTTTCTTTTTCATCTCACCCCCCAAGCTTGCTCTTTTTTTTTTTTTTTTTGAGATTCGGAATGTTGGGAGGGATTTCAGAGGGAAGAGATAAGAATGACACACAACAACAATTGCTCACATCTTCCATGGGAAATTTAAAAGCAGGAGCCCAGAAGCCAAAGGATTCATTCAATCAGATCAGTTAATCAGAACCTTTACAAATTCTTCATTAGTGATGGCTGATATTTTCCCTCTCCCTGTAGGATAAATGCACCAGACGTGTTGGTTACATGTGTAAGTAGGCCTTACTCCACAGATTTTTTAGCAAATTGGATCATTTTTAAGCTTCCAGTTCCAGGCTAGTCATAGTGTATCGAACACATTTGATTGCTTCTCAACTACAGCAACAATGGGATCTAGTAGTATGTAATCTGCCAAAAATTGAAATATTAATAGATCTGATCAACAGCCAGTCAAGACTTAAAACTGCTGAGAGAAATATTACTTAACTTTACTTAGCATTACTTAATATTACTGAACAACATTACTCTAACATAACATTTTAGCTTGTTAGCTGGTCTGCTAATGACAAATTATATTACCTTCTTCGTCCACGACTTCAGAAGTTTATTTTCAATATCCCAAAATGACTAAAGCTGACCGAAGGTGACTTTTCCGCATGGCTTCAAAATTGTCATCTTTTCATAACCTGTTAAGATGTTAAATGTAATATACTGTGTCCAAGGTTTTACGTACACTCTTATAAATAAAGGTGCTTTTAGCAATGTAATAGAATAACTATTTCTGGTTCCATAACAAATTCATTTTGTAAAAGAGATGTGAAGAACCTTTAGATTTACGCCGAACATTTACAAAGACATCTTTAAACCTTTTATCACACATATATCCCTTTTACAAAACCATTAGGTGATACAATATGTATTAATATAGACTTATAGACTTATTCGCAGAGCTATATTTTGACCAGAAACACAAAACTAGTTAAGATGAAACGAACACAACAGAATGGTTAGCATACATTAAATGGACACAAGTGTTGGGACATCTGCCCATTCATTGTTTATTCTAAAATCAAGGCTATTTATCCTGAGTTTATCCTGCTTTTGTTGAAGTAATCTGATTTGATTGCATTCAGTGACAACAGCATTAGTGAGGTCAGAATGTTGGATAACCACCACCCTACCCCATTCCCAACTCATCCCAAAAGTATTGGATGGAGCACCAACCATCATTCCAGAGAACACAGCTCCACTGCTCCACAGCTCAATGCTGGGGGGCTTTATACCCCTTTAGCTCACACCTAACATTAGACGTGGTACCAAGAGGTTCATGTCAATTTGCTCCACAGAGTCTTATTTTATTTATTATACTTCTCTACAGGGACTAGACAAGCTGTCTGAGTGAATTTGCACATGTGTGTCAGCAATGGGTACAACTGTAGCAGCAGTACCTGAATGCATTCACTAGAAGGGGTGTCCAAAAACATTTGTGCACTAAAATCAAAAGCAACTACAGTGCCCAAACTACCTAACTTCAGTTTTCTCATTGTTATGACCTTGAGCTTTAGTCCTGTTGGCTACTGCCTGTGTGATTGCTGTTGTTAGAGATTCCTACATTAGCAAATGAGCTGTCAGTCATCTGTCATATGTGCAAACAATGGCAGCTGTAATGATTGATGTTACGTGAGTTAACCAGAATGCATAGGTCAACTCACCGCACTGGTCAAATATACAAAATGCATTGCTGAGTAATCAGTGGTTAAGTGTAATGCACACTTTGCAATCGACCTGTCCTTGCCTGGCTAAACAAAACTGCAGTTGACCTGGCTTGTAACCAACTCACACACTCACTCACTCAAGTTTAGCAGACTAAACATTCTCCTGAAGAGGGCGCCAAAAAGTCAGCCAGTTTTAGCTTAGTTTGACTGTGTTATTATAATGTATACTTAAGTTTTTAGACAAGAAGAGACAGTGAGAGTGAAAGAGAGAGAGTGTGTGCCAGTAATTTGTTGTCATAACTGTGCATGCTTTGGTACAGAAGACCAGTCTTTCTAATGTTTTTCTAATTATATTAGAATTGTTAAACCAACCACCTCAGTTAGCGTCTTAACCCCCCAAGGTGTATTACACACTACAGGGACTTCTGTACAAACCGGTGAGACTATTCTTTAGTAATAGAAGTTTGTAATAACACTTTTGGCCCACCGGCAGGCCATAGACTGTCAAAGGGGTTAAAATGACCTGCCATGTGTTTTGTCCAGTACATCCCCAACATTGGGATGACACATAACCCAGTTTGGGTTGCTTTTAACCCAATATTATGTGTTCAAATAGCTTTCGGTGATGCTTCGTATTATTATCACTGTGTGTTCTTTTTATTGTGTACTTCTACTTCTAGCCCCACCAGTTTGTACAGAAGTCCCTGCAGTGACTAAATAATATACTGTACCTTAGTGTGTAATAAGCCTTGCTGTGTTAAGGGGTTAAGCTGCAGATCAGTTAAGAGATTCTCCAACTTTGAACTTTCCAACTTCTGTCATTGCTTGCATTTGTTTTTCTTTCTGTGAGAGCGAATGTAAGACACCAGCTAGGAGAGAGAGTTTCTGAGAGTGCACTCATCTTTTACTCCTCTATGCTGTTTTCATCCTTCTGTTTGTTTCAGGGAACTGAGAGCCGTTTTCAGAAGTGCTGGTTTTCTTTTTCTCCCTCTGGTGACTCTTTGTCTCTTTTTCTCTCTTTCTCTCTTTACCGATGTATTGAGTTCATTCTTGCTCAGTTTGAATGAAACCGTCCTTTCATTGCAGAGAGAGAGAGAAAGAGGGAGAGAGAGAGATCATGTAAAGACTGGACCGTCCCTGAGGTACCACATCGCCTCTCACAATTCAAACATTTGTTTAAATGTGTCTCAAGTTCCTTCACAAAAGCTGTACAATACACACACACACACACCAGCCATTACTGATTCCTATTACATAGATCAGTATATAGATAGAAATACAGGCAGGTGGGTAGGTATATAGACAGACAGACAGAAAGATAGATAGATAGATAGATAGATAGATAGATAGATAGATAGATAGATAGATAGATAGATAGATAGAAAAGAAAGAGAATGAAAGCATATGAGAGCATAAAAAAGACAAAAGAAAGAATAGAGAATGAAAGAAAGATGAATAGATCGCGTGAGAAAAGAAGGAGAGAAAAAAAGGAAGAAAGAGCGGTGGAGAGAGAGTATAAAAGTCAGAAGCAGAAAAAGAAAAAGAGAAGGAGATTAGAGAAAAGACTGAGAACTAGAGAAAGAAAGGAGAGAGAAAGAAATGAGAGGGCGAGCGAGAGAGATAGAGAGATAGAGAAAGAGAGAGAGTGAAAGGAGCTTAAGAAGTGAAGTAATAAGCGATGGAGAGAGAAAGAGAATAGTCACAGAGAAAGAGAGGAAAAATGACGGTGTGTGTGAAGAAGAAGATGGTGTGTGTGTGTGTATGTATGTGGAGACAGTGGACAGTACACACTTCACCTCTTACAGATGAAACCTGTGTTAGTAGTACACAGTGTGTTGAGAGTGAGTAGTAAGTGAGTGTGGATTTAGGAATCCTCTTTAGATTAAGGAGATATTTGTGCAATTTGTTTATGTCCAAGTGTGTGTATGCAAGCGAGAGAGAGAGAGAGAGAGAGAGAGAGAGAGAGAGGTCTGGTGCCTCTGCAGATTTGTGGGGAATCTCATGAGTTCTCTGTTCTCACACACTCATGTAATGAAGCAGATCAGCAGTGGCCTCCCGATCCGACTCCCTCTTCACTCTATAGACCAAAGAACAGCAGCGGTATTAATATTTCAGCAGGGTTTGAGTTAGAGGAACAAGGGAAAACAGAGACAGATAGAGACAGATTATTGCTAGAGGGATTGCTATTTTTATATTTTTCTTCTAACTTGATTTTTTTGTGCTAATCTCAGTTTAGTCAGTGACACATTTAAAGTTAAGCCTCAGAAATATAAGTAAATGAGCTGTGGAGCAGTGGATCTGTGTTCTCTGGCATGATGGATGGTGCTCCATCCAATCATTTTAGGATGAGTTAGGACAATGGGGATGAGGTAGGGTGGTGATCATGATCCTGACCTCAGTAACGCTCTTGTCACTGAATACAATCAAATCTTTAGAGCAGTGCTCCAAAAAACTAGTAGAAGGCCTTCCATGGGCAGTTGGGACACTTAATCCAATAACCCTTGATATCAAAAGAAACCATTAATGAGCAGGTGTCCCAATACTTTTGTCCATAAGTGTTTTTACCGGGGTACTTAGCCTAAGCCCAGTCTTATTTGTAGTCCAACACCATCCGATGGTCCGATACCTGGTTTGGTTAATCAGGGCTTCATTAGGTAAGGATATCAAGTATTGAGAAGAAACCTGAAGTTTGCCTATGCAGTCAGTGTGTCTGTGTGTGTGTGTGGCTGCCTTCACCATCATGTTTCAGAAGACTTGTTTCAGCTCCTGCTCTGAAAAAAGGAAGACAACAGCTTTCTTCATGCTCCTCCATTCCAAGACAAAAACCTGGAAAGCTCCTTTAGATCCCTTAATTAGCCTTTTAATTGACTTATCACACCTCTCTGTCCTCCAGGGCTACAGGGAGGTAATTGACTCCAGCAAGGTAATTCATAAGAAAGAAGAAGGGAAGAGACACAGGCACACTTAGTAATGCCTATTACAAGCACAGACATCTTCTACACTTAATCTAGCATTAAATGAAATGTATTATTATTTTTACGCTTCCCGGGGGAGTCTGTGTAATCACTTCCCCAGGTGGTATCATAGGGGTGGATAAAAAAAAAAAGTCATTAAAATTCGACATGTATCCTACAATTACTCCAGGACAAAGAGAGTCAGGCGTTTCTGGTTGAGCGAGGAAGGGGACAGTGGTGGATACAATAGCAGGGCCTTCCTCTGCATGCTCTCTCTCTCACACATTAATTGCTTCTTTGTGATGGAAGATGAAGAGAGGACTGCTACCTGTGTCCAAATGCCAGGGGAGTGAGGCCCACTGGGATCCGAGCTCTGCTCCCTATAACATCATGTGAGGTCTGTCTGTGTGTGTGTGTGTGTGTGTGTGTGTGTGTGTGTGTGTGTGTGTGTCTGTGTATGTGTTTAAGGCTGTATCAAGGGATTAAACTGAGGTTTCAAAGATGGGAAACTGAGGTTTCATTTTTTTGCATTGTGCTGACAAAGTTGACACAACGTCATTCAGTGCACAGTATATGTCCAAATGTTTGTGGACACCCCTTCTAATGAATGCATTCAGCTGCTTTTAGTTGTACCAATTGCTGACACAGATAGCAAATGCACACACACACACACACAGCTTGTTTATGTATACTTCTCTGTAGAGAAGTACTGCCAATAGAATAGGACATAAACATAAACCTATTGGTACCATGCCTGATGCCAGGCGTGGGCTATAGGAGTGTAAAGCCCCCCAGTATTGAGCTGTGGAGCAGTGGAACTGAGTTCTCCGGAATGATGGATAGTGCTCCATCCAATACTTTTAGGCATGGGTTGGGGAAACCAAACTAAAAACTGAGAAAAATGAAGAAGTGGTTTTCATGACTGCACACCTCAATCTAAATCTGAACCTCACCTACTACATCTAAACCTAAGTCTAACTGAAACGTCTGAAGAAACCATTCATGAGCAGGAGAAAAGCAGAATGCTGTGGTGCCGCTGTTTTCTCAATTCTTCTTCAAGTACATGCCAGGTTGGGTTGTGTGTATTTCACAAACCAGAGCCACCGGTGGACAGTTTCTTGGGCTACGCTTTAGAGGCATATGTGTATATCTTGTTAAAGAAACATGTCAGGAGGCATGTGTAGATAGCCACAAATATGGGTGGTTTACAGTATAAATGGCCAAATATGTAAAAATATATACAGAGGCCAAATATACCATTTCTATTGGTAGTAAGTGACAGATTTAGACTGTTAAAAAGAGAAAAACAGCAAAATGGAGATTCAAGGTTTTTGGACAATTGTGATGATGTACTGTATGCAATAAATGCATCAACCAGATGCCACACCCACTCCTGGTTAAAATCTGAATGCATATAACCCACTAAACAGATACAGATAGGGTCATTGCGTTTCAGCCCAATGTGCGTATGTGTGTGAGCAGATCTTGGGAAAGTGTGTGAGGCCTGTGAGCGATTCCTGGTGTGTGTGTGTGTGTGTGTGTGTGTGTGTGGTCACTGAGCTGTGAAGAGCCATTGAGAGGGAAAACGTGGGGCATCCTTTATTTATTTGCATGTGAAATATTGATGTGTCAGAGCGGAGCAGTAGAATGGATCTGTCAGCCTGCTCAGCCTGCTCTGCTCACTGAAGAGTGCGGCCATGTAGCTCCAGCACCCGCGCCAATCTCCCGGGAATAATTGCAGGAATTTCACTTTTGGGAAAAAACTCAAGCACCCCCCCCCCCCCACCATGCTCTGTTTACTGCTCTGTGTGTGTGTGTGTGTGTGTGCACATCAAGGTTTAACCCTTGAGGACTCTTTTCATGGCTTTCAAGCAGTACATGTAGCTTGCAAATCTGAACACACACACACACACACACACACATACACACACACAAATACCTGAAATAAATTATTCATATCTCTATATGGAGATGAAAACGCAATCATGCTGAAAATCCCTGTCTTGCTGCACCCCCAAATCAACTATGCCACATTCTTAATGTGCACACTCTCTTACACACACACACACACATTCTGTGCTAACACTCTTGGGCAGAAGCACTCTGAGTGCCAGTGCAGACGGTGATGTGGCGTAATGTGGAGGAGGGCGATTGAGACGTAATGTGGTGTGAACGCTTTTTAATTGTTTCGCTGCTTGTGTCTCTTCTGGGAGCTCTTGGTGTGTTTTCATGCAGATAAACAGTCTGGGTAAACAGGAACAGAGAGCTGTCTCTTCCTTCAACATTATTCAGGATGTATATATGCGTGCGTGTGTCCAAATGTTTGTGGACACCTCTTCTAATGGCATTATGTATGGTGCCAAATTAGTTATTGCCATGTTTATCTCCTCCAGAGAGTCATATTCTTTTGCCAGTACTTTTGCACAGGGACTAGACAAGCTGTGTGTGGTCAGTAGTGAGAGAAGCTGAATGCATTCATTCATTGTCCACAACCACTTGGACATAAAGTGTATATTCCAAGTTATTTTTGAGCATTTCTATTGCTCCATTCTTTTGCCATTTTTCACTTTTTACATCCTCACTTCTGACAGTTGTGCTTCTTCTTTACATTATATCAAAATTTACTAATGAATGGACCAATAGAAATGCTCCAAAATTACTTTTTTACACTGACTTCTATTGAAAGTTAAGCAGCTTTTTTCATTCCTCTGTAAAGTTGCTCTTTTAGAGATGCCTTGTTTCTT
The DNA here is from genome assembly GCF_030463535.1 of Salminus brasiliensis. Lineage (NCBI taxonomy): Eukaryota > Metazoa > Chordata > Actinopteri > Characiformes > Bryconidae > Salminus > Salminus brasiliensis. The sequence continues at coordinate 15,856,356 of NC_132902.1, read as the reverse complement.
CTGGAATCAAGGCTATTAAAAGAGTTGACCCTGCTTTTGTTGAAGTAACTGTCTCTACTGTCCAGGGAAGATTTCCTGCTAGATTTTGGAAGAGTATTGCTGTGAAGATATGAATGCAATTAGTGACAAGAGCATTAGTAAGGTCAGGATGTTGGATGATCACCACCCCCCTCATCCTCAGTTCCCCATCTCATCCCAAGTACTGGGTATTGGGATGAAGCGCCATCATTCCAACAACTCAGTACTGGGGGCTTTATACTCCTCTAGCCCACGCCTGGCATTAGGCATGGTGCCAATAGGTTCATGTTTATCTGCTCCAGAGAGTCCTATTTTATTGGCATTACTTCTCTACAGGTACTAGACGAATGCTGTGTGTGTGTGTTTGTATTTGCACATCTGTGTCAGCAAATCTTTAGCAACCTAAAGTAACTAAATGCATTGAGTAGAACGGGTGCCCACAAACATTGATATATCAATATTGCCCTATGTCTGTTTTTAGTTTTCTCCATCCTTTGAATCCTGTAGCTGCTCTGAACACTGTGTAAATAATTCTGGATGAATGGACCAATAGAAATGTTCCAATATGCCTCTGAATAAAATCTTTTTACATTGACTTCCATTAAAAGTTAAGATTTCCGGTCTCCCGTAAAATTGCAGATACATGTTTTTCATTGAGAGCAATGATATTTGATTTGTTGTCTATATGATATGTTATTTGTTGTAAAACTTAGGTAAGTTTTGATTGTGTTGAACTGCACTGAATCACCCCACTGGGTCTTTTCTTAAAGAGTCATAATGGGACTCAGGAAATCAAATAAATAAAAGGAATGTACAAAGGCAGTCAAATGGGACTATACCCAATACCCTATACCCAAAAAGTGAATTTAGAGTTTTGAACAGAGCTGAATCATATAAACTTTTGTAATGCATTGAATCATTTCTAAACTAAATTGAATCGTAGGGGAATTTGAGCTTTCAGGCTTTACTGTATCTGTTTTACAAGATTCATACTCAGTTATGAATTGACTCATGCTGGATTTGAGATTTGAATCGTACTTTGAATCGAATCTCAAGGTCAAAGATTTAGACCCCCTGGTAGCTAGATATCAAGAACAATAATTGTCACTTCTAGTGACACACAGCGCAAATGTATCTGCAGACAGACATTCAGACCTACACACACATATACACACACACAATGAGATGCAGCAGGTCCTGCGGTGTGGGCATGCATAATTGAGGGCTAGCTTGTTGGGGGAGAGAGGCTGTCGTCTGTGGAAGAGCGTGGCACATTCCTGCAGAAAGCATCCCTGAATAATGAAGAGCGTCACCTATGCAAAATGCAGGAGGCGCTGAAGAAAGAGGAGAGGAGGATGCAGAGGTGAGGAGGCAAATGCTTATGCTTCAACAGCAGGGCCTCCATGGAGGCCTTATTTTCCTTTGGTAATGAGTTACTAGGTCTAAAATGGCTAATTACTAAATATGGTCAGATTCTTTGCAGAGATCTTGTCTTGCAAACAAGACATACACTGCTATTCAGTTCCTTTTAGAACCAGTTTAAAAATGACAAGTGGCTTAAGTGGCTCAGCAGTGTAAAGTGTTACCACTATGTTTGAATCCTGAGTCATGTCGCTTTGCCATCAGTGGCCAGAGTCTAACAGTCTAAATGTTTGAGTTATGAACTGAGCTGTAAATAAGTCAGTAATAACTGATAAAGCTGTAAGGGGCTACAAATGGTTCATCAGGTAATGCCATAGAAGAACCGCTTTTGGTTCCATGAAGAACCATGTTTATAATCGATCCAATCGAACCTTTAGAGCAAGGCTGTTCAATCCTGGTCCTGGAGATCTACCACCCTGCAGAGGTTAGCTCCACCCCAAATCTAACACACCTGATCCAGGTAATGAAGGCCTTCAGGAGCAACTGAACATTAGAGTCAGCTGTGTTGGATCTCAACTCTTCAGGGTGGTAGATCTCTAGGACCAGGATTGAGCAGCCCTGCTTTAGAGGGTTCTTACATACTCCCACACCTACATATCTCTATTAAAAACCTTTATAGAATCAAAAGGGGTTCTGCTATGGTCTCCCTCAAAGAACAACCATTTATATCCAGAATACTTTAAATTGTCTTAAATAAATATCAGTATTTCTGCTATGTAATTTATTAACAAGCTAGTGTGTTATTATCATGTTATTAACAGGTTATTCATGTGTTATTATTATGTTATTACATACCTTTTACCTATTATACCTACATAAAATTAGAGACAAGTAATTCCAACATAATAGTTTCAAAATACTAAGTTATAATAGAGACATCATAAGGCTGCTAACACTTTAGAGGTTTAAAGAAGCCTAATATAGAGTAGGTATGCCTGTATGACATGGTCAGCCTGGTCAACATCCAGGCCTTTAAAGGAAGGGCATTCCTGTGCATTATGTGCAGTATCCCCTGTCTGTGATATTTACCGGTCAGTGACTGAGGCAGCCTTGGGTAAAGTACTTACTGCGAGTGTTGTCACAGCGGTGAGGAGTGTTTGAAGTTTAGCCGCGGTGCTACGGGAGAGGCCTCGTGTCTTTTTTTCTTTCGCATTCGTGGTCAGCAGACACTTACCAGCCGGCCACTGAGCGCTGTCTGTCCGTGTCGAGACTCATGTTTGGGTCTCTGCAGAGGAGGAGACAAAAATCAATGTGTATGCTTAACGATAAAACAAGATGAAAAAGAAAGACAACTATTCATGTTTCTTTTGGACTCCGTCCCTAGTCGCCCATCTCTCTCGCTCTCTTTCTCTCTCTCTCTCTCTCTCCCCCTTTGTCTCTCTCTCTCTCCTTTTCTCACTCTTTAATCGAGCAGTGGACATAGAAAAGATTAAATAATAAATCATAAGGTGGTCGTAGAGCAGGGCTGGACAGAGAGGGCTTTGTGGCCAGGCAGACTGGGGGATCAATTATTTACAATCGGGGCCAAGATAAAACAAACGCTCAGGCTACAAGACAAACTCCACCAGGCTGGGGCACAGGTGTGTATGCGTGTGAGTGTGTGTGTGTGTGTGTGTGTGTGTTGATGTGTTTGTGTGTAAATGCGCAGCTAGATAAACTCTAAAGGGAGAAGTATCCAGTGGAGCTGGTGTCCTGTAAGCTTAGGGTGGAGTTGCCTATAAATTAGTAAAGTGCAAAAGTAGCTAACCGTGTTCAGACGCCAGCTTTCAAAGATAAGAGTGTGTACCTGGTGTGCTCGCAGTATATATGACCCCTGGGTGTGTGTGTCTGCCCATATGTGTGTGAGTGTTTGTGTGTGTGTGTGTGTGTATATCCATGTGCTTGTCCCTGGTTGTGTCTATTCTGACCGAAATTAAGGCCTTAAATTAAACATGTGCTGCATTGCATTTACATGTCCATAATTTCCGCATGTATTCATTTATTAATACATGCATGTATGATATCATTATTTTTCCCTCTCTTAAACCATATTTATGATATTCCATAAATATGATATTCAATATTTGTGCATGCTGTATCAACACAATCATAATTCATAATTCATAAAATGGCTTATGTCATGTTGTAAGAACTGCCATAAGCTATCCATAAATATTCAGATATTGCTTTATGAAAACATAATTCTTTGCTTATGAATGTGTTTATGTGTGTAGGTACCCTTCAAATAAAGCATTACTGAAATTCTGCTGGAAAATGATCATGGGTCAGTATCAGTGCATCTCTACTTCATGTGACATGTGCATGAGAGCTGGGCCAAAGTGTCGGGCCCAGTGCTCAGCAGGTGCGAGAGGGGGGCAGGGGGGTGGGGGGCTGCCAGGTTTCGTGAGCGCCTCAGTCGGCTGCAGCCACTGCAGTGTGTCCTTTGCTGTGGTGGGTGAGTTGAGTGACAGTGTCTGTGGTCTCAGCTGGGATGGAAACACTTCAGGCCACGAGGGAGAACAAGTGTAAAATCTGCCGTTTGATTTCATTTGGCGCGTGGCGTCCGGGCGCTCCGTCAGGAGGTGAACCTGCACCTCCTCCCCGGGCGCCTCCCCCAGCTTCACCGTGCACCGCGGCCAAGTATCTTACCTAATTAAGTTTTAGAGCCGCATTTTCATTTGTTAATCACTAAAGTGCTTCCTGGATAACCTGCTAGTCAAAGGTCTGGTCCCAGTAGCCCAGAATGTCAAAATGCAATTATATGCATGATTAGCCTGACCTGCTTCCCTCTTCTACGCATCCTCCACTTCCCCTCCTCTCTCTCTTTCTTCCCCTCTCTCTCGCTCTCTCTCTCTCTCTCTCTTTCTCTCTCTCTCTCACACACACACACACACACACACACACACACACACACACACACACACACAGGGACAATCTCTCTATCCTTTGCTTTTTTTTTCTCAGTCTGTCTTTCTCTCCCTCTATCTGTCCCTTTCTCCCTCTCTTTTCTTTATACAGTCTCTGTCAGTCTTTCTCCTTTCTTCCTCTCTTCTTGCCGTTCTTTCTCTCCCCACCTCTCTCTCTTTTTTTTTCTTAAAAAATCTCTCTCCCTCTCTCCTATTTAACTCTCTATCTATTCCTTAATTTCTCCCTCTCTCTCTCTATTCTCTCTAATCTCTCTCCACCTTTCTGTCTCCATTTTTCTTTCTCTAACTTCCTATCTGTCCCTTCTCTCTCTTCTTTTTTGTAAATCTCTCTCAACCTCTTTGTCTCAATCTGTCTCTCTAAATCTATCTATCCTTTAGTCTTTCTCTCTCTCTCTTGCGCTCTGTTTGTAAATCTCTCTCCACCTCTATTTCTCGTAATCTTTAGCGCTATCTCTAACTCTTTATCCTTTAATTTTCATCTCTCTCTCTCTCTCTCTCTCTCTCTCTCTCTTTCTCTCTCTCTCCTCTCTATTTCTCTAAAGATTCCCAAAGATCTTTCATGAGATGATGTAGAGCTGAGAAGTAAAGATAGAATTAGAGAGGGAGAGATGGAGAGACAGAAGTGGAGAGAGATTTATAAAGAAAAAAGAGAGAGAGAGGCAGAGGGAGATTGTGTGTATAATAAAAAGAGATCTCCATCTCTCTCTCTCTTGCTCTATCTTTCTATCTCTCTGCTGTTCCCATCGCTCCACCCCCCCCCCGACTCTCTCTCTCCACAGCATCTCACATCACATGTGTATGTTACTGCGCAAGACAAAGCACGGCACCCCCATCTGGTGGCTTTTGGAACTAAGGCACGGCGGGTGGGTCGGCGTTTATGCGCGTGTTTTGATTTTGTGCAGAAGGCCTTAATGCTGACACATGGTTTTGTGCCGGTGTGTCCTTTTTCCTTTCTGAGTTACAGTGTCACTGCTCTTTTGGTAGGTACTGACCACCGCATACTGGGAACACCCTACATGACCTACATTCTGTTCTGGAGATGCAGTTTGGCCCTCGTCAGAGTAGCTCTGAACCTTCCAACACTCCAACTGGTCAAAGAACTGGCTGTTCACTTGCTGCCTAATATGTATATCCCACCCCTAGACAGGTGCCATTGTAATGAGATAATCAGTGTTATTCACTTGACCTATCTGTGGTTTAAATGTTATGGCTGCTAGAGGTACGGGGTGATGAAACAACCGAAGGCAATGAACAAGGCAAAAGAAATAAAGATGAATAAAACTATTTGTGAGGCTTAAAAGATAATAAGATGAGCGACATTAATCAAATCATGTTGATCCTGGCTGGCTTTGGTCTGAAGTGCTCAGAGCTTTGCCAATTCCTAGCTAATCTGATTGCATGCAGATAAAGCGACTTAAAGCTATGCCACGATGGCTCACTGATTGGGTCGGTGAAAGAGCACAGCGAGTGCCATTCTGAATGCTTTCATTAGCATCTCTTCAGGTACTAAATGCTGGATTTTGGGGCCTGTTTGGATCAATATCATTGTAAAAGCCACCCTCTTTTAGCTTCCATCTTGTAAAAGATGGTTTGACGCTTGCATCCAGAATTTGCTCATATTTTGTGGAAGCCATCCTTCCCACCTCCAGGGCAATATTGGCAGTGGCACTGGTGGTGACACAAAACTTGCATTTGCTTTTATTCTCCTAACATACTTTAGTTGATTGCAACCAATAAGTTCTATACTCATCTGGTATCTCTAGGAGCCTGTTTGCACCTGGCATTAACATGCGTTTCGTATCCGGATAGTGTCTGGATACACTTTGACAAGGTTCTGTTTACACTTCTCATCAAAATGCATCCCCAGTGTAACCAGATTAAATCTCTTTTTACTTTCCTGAATAAAAAAAAAAAACCAAAAAACAAAAAAAAACACACACCAATGTGTACATCATTGCCGCTTTACTTTCTGTTAACAATGATTGTCCAGAGAGAAAAAAATACAATAAAATTTGGGAACACTTTAAGTTGTTTTTTTTTTTTACAGTTTAGAAATGTTTCTAAAATAATTTTAGGTTCAATTAGTTACAGAGGCTTAATAATTGAAAAAATAAAATAATATTATTTGATCAAGGGCAGAATACTGAGATGGTTCTTTAAACACACTCAACATAAGAAAGATGCTTTAGATGGTTCTTTGAGAGATGCCACTGATGAATCACTTTTAGTCCTTAAAGAAAGAATGATTGTGAAGTGTGAAGAACTTGACTTAATGAATTTAAAGATTCTTAATACTCACGCTCAATCTCTATAACCAACATGGCTCTTTATGAAACCAAAAGTGGTTCTTTTGTGGCATTGCCCAATCGTATGAAGCACCTTTATTTTGAAGGGTGTTTGAGGAAAACCTTGTTCTAGTTCTATTGTCAAAAGAACCATTTTTACTAAGAATGCTCCCCTAAACTACATGGTCCTGTCTCTCTTACTACGAACTGAAGAACTTCTAAATTGATTTAATACAAAGAAAGTGTATACATTATTTTCATTTTAATTACTGGATCATTTATAGTCGTTAATAAATAATAAGATGATGACTCATTAAAAACTAAACCTCCACTTGTATTAACCCTTTAGACCTTGAATGTAAGCACACACTTAAATAACTACCATACTTTCATAATTAACTTTCATCAGTGTCAAAGACCCCAAAATAGAACCCTGTGGGACACCACAAAATGTGCTAAATCAATCGGTTGCCAAATACAAACCCAGGGTTCAAAAGGTTATATGACATGTTTCTATGCATTTTGGGGGCTTTTGGACGATGCAGCCACTTCAACAGGAAAAATCCTGAGTACTTCCTTATGTCTTGGTCTGAAGAGCCATACCAACATACATTAGCAGTAATATTTAAAGGATTCTGGGAAGCCATAGTATGTGCATGTGGCTGCAGTGTAGTGGTAAAGCACCAACCATTTGCAACCACAAGGTCACTGGATTGGATCCTTCATGGTACACCACGGAAGCAAGATTAAATATCGTAGGCCTACAGATCCCAGTGTCTTCCCACTGCAATCTGCCAGTGACCTCTTTCAGAAAGCATGTGAGGAAAAGATGATCCAGTTCGAGAGGGCCGAAACTGTTCTTTCCAGGAAATTGTTGAAGCTGACACTGTTAGGACTGAAATGCCCCCTAAAAATGTAAAGGACACACCTACACTGTTAACAAAAGGGTTCTTTAAGGGTCTTTAGTAGGCCCTGGGTTTATATAGAGCCATACCACATATACACATAACACACATATACAGTACAAGGAAAACCTCTTCTTTATGAAGAATTGGTTCTTTTATATAAAAATTGGTTCTGTACAGCATCAGTAGGCTTTCACTACTTTTTAAAAAAAAGAAAGTTATTAAAAGGTTAATATATAGCTTACAGTATTTGAAGATCCATTTGACCATTAGTTCCCATAAGGTCACTGCTAAACTGCCAGTAGTACAGTGCAACAGCCCAGTTTGTCACACAGCTATCTTATGGTTCTCATCACACAAGCTATTTCATCACACCTCCACCCATACAAACACACCCTGCACTTACTTACATACTGTAATCTCTGCTCAGTCACATTGCACACACCAAAGACTTTTCCCTACTCACGCTACACTTACATTTTCACTTGAAGGTATATATGTGTAAATAGTAATGTAAACACTTAACAGATTCGATATTAAATATTTATATTTTGAACAGTGCAATAATGTATATATATGGAGAATTCAGAGTGTAAGTTAATGTGTATATTGCCGATGTCCAATGAAAAACATGTCTGTTTTTAGTTTTCTCCATAGTTTGAACCCTGTAGCTGGATGAATGGACCAATAGAAATGCTCTAAAATTGCATGGATTAAAATCTTTTACATTGACTTCCATTCCAAA